>NC_092879.1:23054862-23354862 GCF_028372415.1 Notamacropus eugenii | reverse complement strand
TTTAGAGCATTTTTCATGTGATTGTGAATACTTTACAGTTCTTTGGAGAACTGTTTGTTCCTATGTTCTGGCTATTTAGCTACTGGGGAATGGCTATTAGTCTTATATTTATTGTTTATATAACTTGATTATATATCAAAGAGAATTGATACAAAGATTTTTTTCCTATTGAACCTCTCATCTTCTTATCCTAGATTCATTAATATTGTCTGTGCAGAAGATTTTCTATTTCAAGGAGTTATATATTTTATCGTTTGTGTTTCTATCTCTTGTGAGATTAAGAATATATCTCTTGCCTATAGCTGTAAGAAGTACATGATCTGTTTCTCTTCCAATTTTTTATTTATAAAATGATCTTTTATATTAAGGTCATGTATCCATGTAGAACATATTGTGGTGAGTGGTGTAAGGTATTATTCTAAGCCTAATTTCTGTCAAACTGATTTCTAGTTTTCCCAGAAGTATTTGTCCAATAGGGAGTTTTTCCCTACGTAACCTATATTTTCCACTTCATCAAACGCTGGGCTATTGAGTTCTATTGTGTCTGAATCTCCCTTGTGTACTCTATCCCATCAATCTATTCTCTCCATTCTTTAACCAAAACCAGATGATTTTGATGACTGATGTTTTGTAATACAGTCTGAGGTCTGGAAGTGCTATTCCCCTTTCATCAGTATTTCTTTTTATCATTTCCTTTGATATTTTAGATCTCTGATTTTTCCAAATGAAAAATTATTTTATCAAGTTTTGTAAAGTATAGTCTTGGTAATTTGACTGGTATAGCATTAGAAGTGTAAGTTAAGGGGGGCAGAGCCAAGATGGCGGAGTAGAAAGACGCACATACACATAGCTCCGAACCCCCAACCCACAGAACGGCTAGAGGGGACCAACTCACAGTGAATTCTGCACCCAGACGCCACGGAATATTGGAGCGAGGGAGATTTCTGTTCCAGAGAGACCTGCAAACCTCTCGCGGGGGGTCCTTCGTGCTGTGGACTGGGCGCCGGGACTGGGAGCTGAGTGCAGCCCTGCAGCGGCCGCGACACCGTGAGGAAAAGATCCGAGCGGGCTACAGGGACGGGATCTCCAGTGCCGGCACAAGCCCCTCCACCCACAGGTGACGGGGGTCCGTGAGAGAGTCTCTTTGGCGGGTCGAGAGGGGAGTGGGGTGCCCCCATGGCTCGGGCCCCCCCGGGAGATAGAAGCTGAGAGGCGGTTGCAGACAGGGGCTCCCCAAGCGGGCGGGAGCCTGGATCCATTGTGGAAGGTCTGTACATAAACCCCCTGAGGGAACTGAGCCAGAGAGGCGGCCCTGCCCCAACCTGACCATCTGAACTTAATTCTCACACTGAATAGCAGCCCTGCCCCCGCCAAAAGCCCTAAGGCAGGAAGCAGCATTTGAATCTCAGTCCCCAAACGCTGGCTGGGAGGACCAGGAGGTGAGGTGGGTGTGAGGAGAATATTCAGAGGTCAAGTCACTGGCTGGGGAGAATGCCCAGAAAAGGGAAAAGAAATAAGACTATTGAAGGCTACTTTCTCGGAGAACAGACATTTCCTCCCTTCCTTTCTGATGAGGAAGAACAATGCTTACCATCAGACAAAGACACAGAAATCAAGGATTCTGTGTCCCAGCCCACCCAATGGGCTCAGGCCATGGAAGAGCTCAAAAAGAATTTTGAAAATCAAGTTAGAGAGGTGGAGGAAAAACTGGGAAGAGAAATGAGAGGGATGAAAGAGAAGCATGAAAAGCAGATCAGCTCCCTGCTAAAGGAGAACCAAAAAAATGTTGAAGAAATTAACACCTTGAAAACTAGCCTAACTCAATTGGCAAAAGAGGTTCAAAAGGCCAATGAGGAGAAGAATGCTTTCAAAAGCAGAATTAGCCAAATGGAAAAGGAGATTCAAAAGCTCACTGAAGAAAATAGATCTTTCAAAACTGGAATGGCACAGATGGACACTAAGGACTTTATGAGAAAGACAGATATCACAGAACATAGCGAGAAGATTCGAAAAATGGAAGATAATGTGAAATATCTTATTGGAAAAACAACTGACCTGGAAAATAGAATCAGGAGAGACAATGTAAAAATTCTGGGACTACCTGAAAACCATGATCAAAAGAAGAGCCTAGACATCATCTTCCATGAAATTATCAAGGAAAACTGCCCTGAGATTCTAGAACCAGAGGGCAAAATAAATATTCAAGGAATCCGCAGAACACCGCATGAAAGAAATCCAAAAAGAGAAACTCCTAGGAACATTGTGGCCAAATTCCAGAATTCCCAGGTGAAAGAGAAAATATTGCAAGCAGCTAGAAAGAAACAATTCAAGTATTGTGGAAATACAATCAGGATAACACAAGATCCAGCAGCCTCTACATTAAGGGATCGAAGGGAATGGAATAGGATATTCCAGAAGTCAAAGGAACTAGGACTAAAACCAAGAATCACCTGCCCAGCAAAACTGAGTATAATACTTCAGGAGAAAAAATGGTCTTTCAATGAAATGGAGGATTTTCAGGTCTTCTTGATGAAAAGACCAGAGCTGAAAAGAAAATTTGACTTTCAAACACAAGAATGAAGAGAACCATGAAAAGGTGAACAGCAAAGACAAGTCATAAGGGACTTACTAAAGTTGAACTGTTTACATTCCTACATGGAAAGACAATATTTGTAACTCTTGAAACATTTCAGTATCTGGGTACTGGGTGGGAGTACACACACACACACATGCACACATGCACACATACATAGAGACAGAGTGCACAGAGTGAATTGAAGAGGATGGGATCATATCTTAAAAAAAAATGAAATCAAGCAGTGAGAGAGAAATATTGGGAGGAGAAAGGGAGAAATTGAATGGGGCAAATTATCTCTCATAAAAGAGGCAAGCAAAGACTTATCAGTGGAGGGATAAAGAGGGGAGGCGAGAGAAAATCATGAGGTCTACTCTCATCACATTCCACTAAAGGAAAGAATAAAATGCACACTCATTTTGATAGGAAAATCTATCTCACAATACAGGAGAGTGGGGGACAAGGGCACAAGCAGGGTCGGGGGGAGGATAGAGGGGAGGGCATGGGGAGGAGAATGCAATCCAAGGTCGACACTCATGGGGAGGGAAAGGATCATAAGAGAATAGAAGTAATGGGGGACAGGATAGGATGGAGGGAAATATAGTTAGTCCTATACAACACAACTAGTATGGAAATCATTTGCAAAACTACACAGATTTGGCCTATATTGAATTGCTTGTCCTCCAAAGGGAAGGGGTGGAGAGGGAGGGAGCTAAAGAAGTTGGAACTCAAAGTGTTAGGATCAACCGTAATGTTCTTACCACTAGGAAATAAGAAATACAGGTTAAGGGGTAAAGAAAGCTATCTAGCCCTACAGGACAAAAGAGAAGACGGAGACAAGGGCAGAGAGGGAGGATAGAAGAGAGAGCAGATTGGTCACAGGGGCAATTAGAATGCTTGGGTTTGGGGTGGGGAGGGGATAAAAGGGGAGAAAATTTGTAACCCAAAACTTTGTGAAAATAAATGTTAAAAGTTAAATTAAAAAAAATTAAAAAAATAAAAATAATAAAAAAAGAAGTGTAAGTTAATTCAGAGGGTATAGCTATTTGTATTATATTGGCACGGTTTAGCCATCAGTATTGAATATTGTTCCAGCTCTTTAGGCTTTGTAATTGAATCTATGCAAGATTTTTTGTGTGCTTTGGGAAACAGATCCTCAGATATTTTCTGCATTTTGTAGTTATTTGGAATGGGAATTCCTTTTCTATTACTGTTTCTTGTGTTTTGTTATTATTATTACATAGGAAGACTTTATTTTTAAGGATCTCTTTTGTAGCCTACAATTCTGTGGAAGTTATTGTCCCAATTAGTACCTTTGATGATTCCCTGGGGTTTTCCAAGTAAATCATCATAATCAAATAGGTAAAGTTATATCTCCTCTTTAACAATCTTTATTCTTTAAATTCCTTTCTCATTTTATTCCTTTTGTGAGCATTTCCAGAATTATATCAAATAATAGTGGGGAGAGTGAGCATCTTTGCTTCCCTCTGTATTTATTGGAAAAGATACTAGTGTATCCCATTGTATATGATGCTTGCTTTTGGTTGAGAGGCTTGATATCTTTTTTAAATCTTTCTATGGCCATACTTTACAGGGTTTTCAGCATAAAAAAATGCTTTTTCAAAGTCTTTTTGCTGTACCTATTGAGATTATGTGGTTTTGGATGTTTTTGTTTTTAATATGATTACTTATGCTGTTTTCCTAATGTTGAACCGTCTTTGCATGTCTGGTATAAATCTTACTTGGTCATAATGAATGATTTCTTGGATAAATTGTCATCTGTTTGATAAGATTTTCTTTTTAATGTTTGAATTACTGTCCATTAATGATGTTGGCCTATAGTTTTCTTTTTGTGCTCTATCAATCCTTGGTTTACTTATTAGGACTTTATTTGTCCTAATGGCCCAGCACCAACAGTTCAGGGCTTTGCCGTGTTGGTTCCTGCAGATTGTAGCCTTAGGTGGGCTTTGCTCCTGAAAGGCTTTCAACTGGCTATCAAGCCCTGAAGAAATTTCCACAGCTAGAACCTGGGGTCGCTGCAGCACTGGAAAGAAGGATCAGGGACTGCAGCGTAAGGGTGGATTGTGATGTTCTACCCTAGAGTCATCTAGTGCAACTTTACTGCTTTTAGCACGGCAAGTAGGGGAGAAGCACTTAGTGAGCTCAAGGTCCAAGAGTGTCAGCTTCCTGGGATTGGGGATTTTCCTTTTTTTAAAATTTTTCAGACAGTAGGTGTCCCTGACTATGGAAATAAATGAACTTACTTTATCTTTAGCTCATAATTTCTGTTTTGGGGCTGTTTGAGAGGTCATGGGGATTGAAGAAAATGTCTGGTCCACCATGCTGTTGCTCACATAACCTGGAACAAATCTGGGCATTTTCACTGACTTTTCCCTATTCCTGGAAGATTCTCCCTCCTCATCTTTACCTCCTGGCTTCCTTGGATTGCTTTAAGTCCCAGTTAAAATTACACCTTCTACAGGAAGTCTTCTCTGATCTCTTAATTCTGATGCCTTTCATCTGTTGATTTTTTTCCAGTGTATCCTGTACATAGCTTGTTTACATATTGTCTTCTCCATTGGAATATAAACACTTTGAGAATAGGAACTGTCTTCTACCTTTCTTTGTATGTCTAGTGCTTAGCCCAGTGCCTGGCCTAGAGCAAGCAGGTGTTTACTTAATGTTTATTGACTGACTCTTCTGGAATAGACTCAGTGTACCTCACATACAAGTCAGTAGGGCAGGTAATTCTTTGATCCTCTTTCAAAAGCAGCTAGTTCCCGAAGGAAGGAAGAAATCTGGCCGTAACCCCAAATTACCTGGACATCCTCTGGCCCTCCAAATTTACCTTCCTTTACAGAGGAGAAGGAAGGGGGGAACCTCACTCTAAGTGAGTACCTGAATAGGCCAAGGTCTCCCAATGCATTCTGGGCCTTCTCCAGTCATCCTGATGAATATCTGATCACTGGATCCAGATGGCCCAAGAGGGGAAGTGAGGCTGGTGACCTTGCACAGCCCTCCCACACTCAAAACAAAGTCAAGTGCAAGTCATGTCATCATTTCTCTGATGTCATTGTCTTCTTTGAAAACAAAGGACAAACACTGACAGACCTTCTAGGGAGGGCTATGCATGGTGGTCAAAAAGCCTTGCAGTAACATAATAGGAAAGGTAGTTAGCAAGAGCTGGTCTTTTGTAAAACAAATTGAAAAGACAATGAACCAAGCAGGGGACCATCCTGGATAGTACACTACAGTAGTGACTAGGGGAAGATGAAGGCATCTGGTCTCATCCCACTAGGCTGAAGTCTCTGTAAATCAGCTACAGGTGAAATCAGCAATCATTGTGACCCAAAAGGCTGCTTGCATTTCCCAGTTAGGTAGGATAGGGGTATGCCCAATATCAGGCCCCTTGGTCTTGTTACTTTCTGTTCTTAGTATTTGCTGTACTAGGATGTGACTTGTATGTAATGAGTCAGTAGTCTCAAATATAAAGACATCAATCTCACAAAACTAGAAATGCAGACAACTAATACAATTTATTTATGTGTTTCATTCTTTACACAAAAGATTTCAACATGCATTGTATTGAGGGGGGGATTTAGAGAATGTTACTTCATACACAAAGTACAGATATTTTAATATCTCCATTAAAAATATATCTATATATACTTTCATTCCATTTAAACTATTCTCTTATCTCTTGCCAGGCTGATCTAGTTAGAGAGAGCTTTCTGTACCCCTTGTAGCCAGCTGGCAGTCTGACAAGAATACATTCTGGTACCGAAAATACTCAAAGGCTCACAAACTAATACTAAGAGTTTAGGGGTGTGTGGTTGATAGCACCACCCACCCTTCAAGTCACCAACTCTCTTGAGGTGTTGAGTCTATACCCAGCATGCGCTTTAGGGAGGAACATGAAGAGGAAATGGCTTCCTCTTATTAAAGATGCTTAAAAAGTGGATTACCAAAATAACATCCTCTGCAAGAATTCAGTGTCCCATCATTTAACATTTTTCCCCAAGAGAAGATACAGGCAGAATCTAAAGAATCCCATAAAGGACTGTGGGTGGCTAATTCCCAACCTTAAAGGGACTTGACTGGAAGAGGAAAAAACCCAGAGACCTTTCCACAAAAACTACACAATTCTGAATCTGCATAAAACAGCCCCTTACTAGGGTTACTTGACTAATCCTTGAATTTAAGAATCTACTGTCTTTGGACTTCAGATGGCTTTTACCTAGAAACCTTTGGAACCTTTACAAAAACCTTTACAAAAAAAAAGTCCCCTATACCGGAGAATCTAAGCAAGTTCCAGCATTGCCAAACATCCCAAATACTTGTCCCATATTCAGGGGCCTTGGATGACAAAGCTCTTTGCCTGAAAACCCCTACAACAATCCATTCCATTTAGGATTTGCACAAATACATTTCTTAAAGTTTAAAACAGTACACAGTACACTGATAGAAACTACTTTTGCAGACAATTTCTAACACCATACAAATAGCACCAAGTGAATATCCAATTATATGGAAACTAATTTGTAAACATAAAGACATGCAAGGTTTTATGTCTTGCTTGAAATGGAATTGAACACCAACAGGAATTAGTCATAGGAGAGGAGCAACATCAAGTTTCAGTATTTTTTTTTTTAACATTTCTGAAGAGACAGGCGCACAATGAACACGGGAACGGGGAATATGGTACTCTTCACAAAGGAATCACAGGACAATAGTACTCAAAACAAACCACAGCCCCACTGATACTTCAGTGGAATGTAGCTCTTAGACACAACACAATCTCAAGCATCATTTTGAAATGCCCTGGGTTTTCAAAACAATAATAGATTTTCTTACTGTAACTGAAATAACACATTAAAAATCTTCCCAAAAGACATCCAATACTCTTGGACAACCATTTAAAGCTGATAAGTTGGATGATCTCAATGTTAAATGCCAGTCCTGTGCAGATCCGTTTGCTTGTCAACCCTGTTGCTTCCCCTCTGCTGGAAAAACAGGGAGGGGGGTCTTCTTTCTTTATGCTGTTCATTTACCGCTGGTGGAAATTGAGAAGAAAAAGAACATTAAAAACATAGCAATGAAAATTAGGCAAGGAGCTGTGACTGAATATTTTCAACATCTCATCATATAAAATTCTAAACTGTCTTATTTTCAGAATGAGAGGGAAGCCTCACTGACACATTATTCTAAGGCCATTGGAGAGATTTATTAGGACAAGATTAAGTCATAATAAAAATAATTTCCCGGCAAGGTTACAATTCAGTAGCCAACTTAGAAAGCTCTTGAAAAGTCAATTATTTGGCTAAGTAAGATGATTAAAAACTATGGAGCTCAGAGGTAGGCACACACCATCAGCTTGATTAGGGATGAGTTGATGAGTCAAGAACTGAAAACACACTTATGAGAAAAATGTCATCCAGGGAAGCTCCTTAGAGATAAGAGGATAAATAAACTCAATGAAAAGTTGGCCAGCTACCCTCAGTCACAATCTTCACTGTATGGAAGCACCTCATCCCTACCCCTCCTAGCTCCATACCTGAACAAACATGTCATACCCAGTTACTTTTAAAAGGTCTCCCTTTAGGGTCCGAAACAAGCTTTGACCGACTGTTCATTGGCACAGTGGACTGTGATTCCAGTGCCTCCAAGCGCTGGGTCAGTGCCCGTTTCTGCTGAATTGCTAGGCTCAGCAAAGACTTCAAGGTCTTCTTTTCATCTTCGGCAGCAGCAAGCTGTTGCTGTATTTCACCAAGCTGCAAAACATACTCATCACATCTGCAAAAGAAGGGGGAAAAAGGCAGTTCAGCGCCTCCCACCCATCTCTTTACCTAAACATCTTGGTCTCCCTTCAGGCATGGGTCCACAAGCAGGCAATCCTGCTTAACATAACCCATTTATCTTCAAGGACCAACTGGATCACTCATAAGTGAGCAGCTGCCATGTTGTTTCCTTGTCCTCGAAAAGAACACAGCTCTTCACCTCTTATATCCTCAATGTAGGAGGAGATCAATTCCTCCATAAAAAAGGCTGGAGACTTAAGGAAAACTTCTAGTCAGTAAATAAATTAATAAAAGTTCCTTTCTCTGTGGTGTCCTAAAGTTTACAAAGCTCTTTTCTCACAACACCGAGCTGGATAATCAAGGATTTTTCAAACGGAGGAAACCTCAGAAAAGGTTTGTGACTCACCTAAGATCCCAAATCTAGTAAGCATGAACCAGGGTGCAAACCTGGCTAAACCCTGGGTCTACTACTCTTTGCTACATCCTTCTCACTGAAAAAAAAAACCTGCTGCATGAGGAAACTCAGCCAAACATAGTCTTGGTTCTAAGAAAGCTCCAGGGCAAGGTCAAAGACCATGGTTACCAGTGCCATTCTCTTGATAGATTCTCTTAATGCTTTATTATTGAGTCTTCATAAGAATATACCTCCTGTTGAAGGTAGCTTACAAGGAAGAGATCATGTAGCATACTGCACTAAGAGGACAGGACAGTTAAGCGACAAAAAGTGAACTAAGCCAATTGATCTGTCCACTATCATGCAGAATGTGACTCCCAAAGTCAGAACCAAATTCCCACTTGGTGGTTCTTTTACACAGTATCTCATGTTTAGATTAATGATGTGAAGTATAGATAACACGAGTAGGAACAGCTATATGTGTGCATTGTCTTCTCTGGGAAGAAAAGGTACAAGGTCTCTCCTTCCTCCCTTTGTCACATATGCAACCAAGTGTGCAAAGATTAGCTTGGGGGCAGGTGCCCACTATAGGGCAACCAAGGACGGCAAATCTCTCTCTTGGCCCAAGCTCTGTGTTTCCTCACAAACAGGAAATGAGTTCACCCGAGCGAACAGATTTGGAAACAGAGAAGAGGCAGAACTGAAACTTGCCTGCTGGCAAACACTGCCCGAAGGGAAGAAAAAGTAGCAGTATCTTCTTTCAGAACTTTCAGTTCATGCCTTAATTTACTCATGGTTTCTGATACCACAAGTTTCTCATCTTCATATTTGCGTTTCATATTGGAAAGGGCACCTTCAGCAGCCTAGAGGAGAAAGAAAAGAATATGGGTCTACTGGCAAGCTGCAATGAAGAATTTGCCAAGCCCTCCTCCAGAGGTTCAATTTGCTCCCCCTGTCCCCTCAATATTAGTACTTTCCCTCTGATAGTCCAATTTACCCTTTGTCTAATCTTGCACGGACATAGTTGTTCATGTGTTGGCTATTCCATCAGCATGTGAGTACCAGGAGTGCAAGGATCATATTTTGGGTTTTTTTTTAAGGTGGCTTTTATTTTTGCATCCCCAGAGCTTAGCACAGGGCCAGGCACATAGTGAATTCTTAATAAATGCTTGCTGATTTGATTTTACCAACCAAGTGAACCAACTTCTCAACCTACTTTACATTATTCTAGTTAGTGACTGTTAGCCCACTACAGCTACCCCATATCAAGGGGGTTAGTAGCACAGTAGATCTGGAAAGTCCAGTAGCACCCGAGATCTGGAAAATCCACATAAAATTTTTTGGCCTGCCCTTTGTACCAGAGAAGAAGTCTGAATCATTAAGGTATTAAATGATTAAAATATGTTGGTGTTTTATAATATTATACATATATTTTATCCATTTCTGGGTTTCTAAACTTTTTCTGTGTCATCTGCTGGCCTTCACGTGTCATCTGTGGATTCCACAAAACTCTCCCCAAATTCCCATTTAATTTCTTACGTCAACTCTTGATATAGCACAACAGCAATGAGAAAAGTCAAGGTGTGGAAGGGAGAACTACAGTTGTTAATTTTAATCAAAACTGTAATCAAAACCTACACAGGGGCTAGTCCACAAGTTCACTAAATTCCTATCTCTATGGGCCTTGGTCATGACAAGTAATAACTTGCACACAGGCATTATCGAGGGATTTTGTACTCTGTTGGAGTAACAACACCTTAAAGTAGTAGAAATTTTAAAAAATCTACTCTTCCTTACATCTTTCCAAGTTAACATGTTGAATGATGTGAACTTTCCAAAGAAAAAGAAAAAAATGTTCCTCTGGATACCTGGTTTTCCCAACCTGACAACAAGTCATCTTTGAGTCCTTTAATCTGTTATTCACAGAAGGTCTCTTTCTGTCTCTGCTCCAGAGGCAAATGTCACATGCCTCTGTAGTGTCCAAAGTGCCTAGGATTATCACCAATAGCTTACCTGCTTGTTGGCCTTCAAGACAGTCCTCAGAGTTGCTATTTGCTCTCTTTGGGTGTTCAACAAAGACTTCAGTTTCATTATTTCATCAACAAGAGCGTTTTTATCCTTCAACTCTGTTGACATGGTTTCAAGGGACTTGTTGCGCAGTGAGATCGCCAGGGCTGTCTGGAGTTGCTTCACCTGACTTCCAATGATGGAAATTTGGTTGGAAAGACTCTCAGGTTCCTTGTCATCCTCTTCTCCATCAGACTCACAAGGAGAATCACTAACAGACTGGTTGCTGCTGCCACTTTTCACGGAGCTTGCCTCAGGGCTAAACAAGACTTTCACAAAGAGATCATTAGACTGGCTTCTGCTCATACGCGCATTGGCTACGACATCATTGGCATGCCTTTTGCAGGTATGGACAGGGGCCTCTTGGCCATCTTTATAGCCATCCAACAGACCACGATCAGGTAACAGGTTGTTGCAGACACAGACTCGGCGATACATGTTGGCCAGATCTTCAGCAATCACCTGCAGCTCCTCCTGGGCAAGGCTCAGTTTGCTCTGAAATTCTGATGACCGTTTCCTGGAAGCCTGAAGCTCGTTCTCTAAATTAGTAATGATCTCTTGCTTCTGCTTACCTGATTTGGCCCAGAATCTTATCTTCTCTGTTAGGTTTTGAGACTCTTCTTGCCAGGACTCTGTGTCCTGCTTGTACTTGGCTTCAAAATCCTGGTATTTCTGATGTAGCTCCTGAAGTTCTGTCTTCAGCCTTGCTACTTGGGAACAGTTTGACGCAGCACAGTTATGTTCCAGGCTACGGAGTTCACTGTCACCACTCTTCTCTCCATCTTTTCCAAAGAGCAAACCCCCTTCGTTAGTGCCATACCGTTTGTTTAGAGTCTGAATTTGCTCAAGAAGGTAGTTATTTTGAGCTTGCTGTTTGGACAGCGCATCCTTCGTACTATCAAGCTGCGTCTGCAACTCTTTTATACTACTTAATAGCGATGATTTTTCATGATCAACCTGTAGGTACAAAGCAAAGAATTTCGAACGGGAATTAAATTTCCTTCTAATGTTGGACTTGAACTGAATGACCATTTGTTTGACACACAGTAGCATGGATTCCTTCATGGATAAAAGATTCAAAGAGTGTTAGGGGTCATCTAGTCCAACCTCTGAGATTCCAGAGTTTATCCTCATTGTATGTTTAGAAAAGGGCATCACGGAGAGGAAGGAAGGGGAATGGGACTCTGTTTGACTCAAGATCAAACCTTAATCCAGGGGGAAGGGAGAAAACTTTTGTGGCCTTTACACCACAGAGTAAGGAAGCTAGGCAACATGCAGAGGGCAATCAGGATAGTGAAGGAACTTGAGTTCATTCTGTATGAGGAATGGTTGAAGGAAATAAGAAGGAGAAAAGACTTGGGTGAGGTAGGGCAGAATGGCCACCTTCAGGTATTTGAAGAGCTGTGATATACAAGAAGGATCAGACTTGCTCTATTATTTGGCCCCAGAGGAACAATAATAGGGAGAAGTTGGAAAGAGGCTCAATGTCAGGGAAAGGCAGACAGTTTTCCCAAAGTATAACTGGCTGCCCTGAAAGGTGACAGGTTCCCTCCATGGAGGTCTTAAGCAAAGGATGAGAGACCTCTTTTTGGGCATGCTGCATTGGGGATCCTTTGGGGAATATGGGTTAGACTAACTGGATTTCAGATATCTTTTAAATTCTGAAATTCTGTGATTCCATGGACGGGGAAAAAAGCATCTACTCTCCCTGAATTCACAGTTTCTGTTGGTGGTAGCACCATTCACACACAGCCTCTGTCTTAGTGTCTTTTCCTAGCCAGTCAGTTACCAGGTCCTGCTGATTCCACTTCCAAAAATCTCCTGCATCTGTCTAGTATGTTCTCCATTCCCCAAGTAATCTTGTTAATAATTCAGGGTCTCCTTATTAGTTACCCAGACTATAGCTTGCTTCCAACTTTCTTCTCTGCTCCTCAGGCCAAAAGAATATTTCAAATGCACAGATCTGGTGGTGTTACTCCTCAGTTCAAAAAGAAAAAGAAGAGAAAAGAAAATGAAAGAAAAGGAAGAGAGGGAGGGAATGGGAAAGAAAGGGAAAGGAAAAGAAAGGAAAGGAAAGGAAAGTAGAAGAAAAAGAAAAGGAAAAAAGGAAGTAAAACAAAATAAAACAAAACTGAAAATAAAATCTTCCTGGGCACTGTGGGTACACAGATGAACATGAAAGCAGGCCCTACCCTCGCTGACTTTGGGTCCTGCTGAGTGGCTGCCACTTATATCCTGATCAGTAAGTTCCAGTACTAGTAATGGGACTGAGGGACATTTCTTGCAAACTGATCTTGGAAACTTTTCAAAGAGAACCTTAACTACTGGGGAAAATCAGGTCAATCTTCCTGGAACTGGGGTCCAAGTGCTGAATATAGGAACACCTGCTGGTACAGTCTAGTTGGGATATAGATGACAAGAAGGGGAATATTGTGAGATAAGGGTAGATTGGAGCCTTGTGTAGATGGGGAAATCCTTAAATGCCAAGCTACAAAGTTTGTCATTTATCCTCAAGGCACTAGGAGGGCCCTGCAGGTTTTGGATAAGGGTAGTAAGATGGCCAGACTTGTCTGTAACTTATGAACATTATTTCAGCAGCTTCATAAAAGATGGTTTGGAGAGAGGGAAGCATGAATAAAAAGGCCACTCTTCAAGCTGTCATTCTTCAAGCCCCGCATGGCCTGCAGTCAACTATGTAGGCAATACTATGGCAAACTTTCACTTTGGAAGTGCTCCCAGGACTTAGATTCTTGAGCAGAGCAGTTGTGACCTCTCAAGGTTTTCAACTCATTCAGCTGGTCAGTGAGTGCTCAGTAAGATATGCTGCTCCACTGGGGCACATTTCATTAGCCAAAGTACCCTGCCAGCAGCAATAGGAGGATCTGATCACAGTGCCATCTTGCCCCATTACCTTGACTTCCCATTTCACCTCTTTTTTTGCTTTTCATAATGAATGATGTCCACCTATACATAGGATCAGTCCCTACCTGATAGCCCAAGCCTAAAGTAAGCTGTTTGGGACTTCAGTACAGAGACCAGCTCCTAAACCCCTGGCTCCATTTCTTGCTCTGGGAACCCTTGCTTGAATGCCAATCACCCTCTCCTCTCAGTGCTCTATCAGGTGGGTCTAGGATTCTTTTCTCTCCAGTTTACTCCTGCAGCCTGAATCCTCAGAACCTGGCCTTTGTCTCTCTAGACTCCAGGGAGGCTGCCTGAGCCTCCTTACATGATCTGACTGTTCTGGTCCTGACCTCTGATCCACCTGAGGCTTTCCTAGCTGACTGGACTACTGGCTGTGGCTAGCTGTGCCTTGTCGTCAAAGTCATTATCCCCCTTCTTCCACTGTCTTCCCAAGCACCCCAGTTATCACCTCCTGCCTGTGTTACTGCAGTGGCCTCCTCATTGGTCTCTCCCCAGTTCCAGAACCATGTATCCTGCCTGAATTACCTGGCTCTGAAATATGAGCTGGAGCCTTACTTTGCCAGGAACCTGGTCTCCATATCACTTCTTGACCATCTCCATCCCATGCTGCCATGTGCATACCTACCCCCACCCTTACCAGATCCCCTCTATGTGTTGTCTTCCCCCATTAGAGGGAATTCCTTCAAGGCTTGTATTTGTATCCCCAACACTTAGCACACTGCCTGGCACTTGATAAGTAAGCCATCTTTCCATCTTCTCCTTTCTCCAGTCCCCTTTCCACACAGCTGTTCAAGTGGTAATACTGAAGGATAGGTCTGCCCATGTCACTCTCCTACACAAGAACACCCTGTGACTCCCTGGTGCGTAAAGGATGAAATACAAACTGCTGTGGCATTGAAAGTACTTCCTAGCTTAGTTCTAGCCCACCTTTCCAGGCTGATTAACGGCACCCCCCCCCCCCCACTGCCTCTAGGATTCTGCGATATTGACTCTTCCTCAATCCCCCATATTCTCTCTTTCACCTTTCTGTGGTTTTTTATACTTTTGGGTTTGTTTGGCTTTTGGTTCTCTCCGAGACCCAAAATGCTCTCTCTTTACCCAGCTTCCAAAATTTGCCTCTTGGAACTTCAAGTGGGATCTCTACAAAGGCTCAGTTCCCGTGACCCCCACTGGTTGTCAGCCTGTCCCACACTCCCAAATCCCTTGGTCTGTGTACAAATCCTGTATTTGTTTCTCCAACCTGTGGAAGAGAAGTCCTTGAAGGCAGGATGGCTGTCTCCCTTTGGTCTTTGGATCCCCAGTGTCTAGCACACAGTAGGTTTGTACTCACTGTTTTTTGACTTCAAAGCCTCAGCGATGTTCCGCTACAGCAGAAGAAACATGTGGTTAAATGCAATTGTGCCAACTAGCATGGACCTGAGTCAACTTCATCTTAGTTCCTCAGCACTAAGAGGCCTGTTCACATGGGCCCTTCCCTGGGTGGCGCTAGAAGAGCACCTTCAGCCTCCATCGCAGGACTCCGACTCTAAGAAGGGCTTGGTAGAGAGTCATTATCTGTGCTGCAGAAGAACATTTTTTCTGCCACAAAACGAAATGATTTAGAGTGGGGCAAGTAATTTTTCAGAGGCAAATATTCTTTTAAAAAATAATCCTCTTAGAAAAAAGAGCTGAGTCACTCATTGTTAAATGAGGTGTCAGCAGCTGCAACAACATAGCAGAATAGAAGCAAAGGCACATTATGGTCCCATTCTCATTAGCAAAAAGCCTTTCCCATCATAGGATGGTAGGGAAACCATTTTCTGAGAAAGTGCTTTTTCACATGCTTTCAATAGCTAGGCTAAGTCAAATGCTACCAGCAACAGACAAGGAATGGGAGGCCTGTTTCCGTAAAGGGACAGATTCAAAGGCACCAAGATCTAGAGTAGAAAGGACTCAGAGAGTACCTGGTCATAACTAGATTCTCTCTCACTGAGTCACACAGGTTGTAAGTGTTGGAGGCAGGATTTGAACCCAAGTCCACCCAGGGAGCCTGTGACTCCAGAGACAGGGCTCTTTCTAGTGTATCACCCTGCCTCCTATACTGGATTCTTCTTTATCCAATCCATTTAAGAGCCCAAGTTCTCAGCACTTTAATCGAGCTCTTTTAGAGCAGGTAGGCTAAGGTGATCCGCTATCCTTTTGTGGCAATGTCTTCCCCCGTTGGAAAGCAAATTCCAGGAAGGCCCATGCTGTCTTGTTTTCTTGTATTTGTATCCCTAGGACTCTGTACAGTGTCTGGCACACAGTAGACGTTTAATAAATGTTTGCTCTCTCATTTGTCTAGCCAGCTAGTTAGTTATGATGTTACGCTGGGATACATTTCATTTACTGTCATGGGCCACACCGGTCTCAGTTTGATTTAGCAAAAACTGTTCAGCCCAGAATATTCCTAATGAGGTCAACTCAGTTCAACAAACATTTATTATTGCCATGTACGTTTTCAAGTGGAACAGACTCAGAGATAGGCAGTTCCCAATTCATCCTAAACCTGATTTCCTGAGCCTGAAAAGCTGAGCAACTCTTACCAATCACTAACTTCTCAAAGCTATTTCAAGAATGAGTGAGAGGTCAAAATACCCATGGAAGTATGGGAAACAAGATGTTTCACATAAATCTCTCTGAAGAAAATGTCTTAGTTGTCAAATGGCTAAGAATTTATCATATGATCTTCCAAATGTCAGGAGGGCAAAATCGAGGACATCTTGTTTCTGCAACAAGTCTCAGAGAGGTAAGGTTACAACTCCTCGACCACCTCGAAGGTGTTTTCTCATTGGCTTATTTAAAGACGTGTTCCAAAAGTCTGCATTTTTTTCAGGAAAAATGATTTCTGGAGAAAATGCCTTTGACTTTCCACATCCTAGTCCCCTTTCATCATATCTGCAGATGTGTCTGCCACTGCTGAGCCCTACTAGCACTCCTCACCTATTCTCATCTTTGAAAGCCCTAGAGACAAAGGTACACTAAGGCCACCAGGTTTGTTCCACTGAAGGAAGTCTATACACAGCTCAGCAAAAGAAAGCCAGCCGAGTACTTCTCAGAAGAATTTTGCAGTGGATTTGGATTGCAGTGCTGAACTCTTCTAAGAGATTCATTTACGTTTAGATCCTCATGCTGCCTAGCTGACAAACACACAGAAAAGAGCCCTCCTACCTGCAGAAGCTGTTGGTTCAGTTTCTGAATCTCTGATAAACTGAGCTCACTCAAAAGATCACACACTAAACCAGGCTGGGGCCTGGAGCTGTTGCTATTTTGAGGCGTGGACATCATGTTTTCTCTGCGGTTCCTGAAGACTTGATTGTTGTAGCTAAAGCCCAGGTCGTCATCATTACAATGATTCAGGTCATCAAAATTTGTTGGCAGAGTCCCTAAGGAATCATAAGTGTTGATGTATCCAGAAAGCACCCTGCGCAGCTCCTTTTTTTGTTCTCGTTCACTCTGGAGGGTTTCCAAGGCCTCCTCGAGATGATGGTCAGAGATCTCCTTCTGTCGAGTGACTTCAGCCAGACGACTGTCTCTAAGCTCAATTTCTTCATTTCTCCTCTGAACTTCACGTCTTAAGCCTTCATACTCCACCTGAAATGAAAAGAAAATGTCTTTTTCTTAAAACAACTATTCTGTGCACCTCATGAGTTCTGAATTTACACCTTACCTTATTTATACTAGGAACTGCCCTGTTTAGAGACATTCCCAATAGAAAAGAATCAAAGGATAGGAAGAGTCAGTTCTCAAAGGAAGAAATTCAAGCTCCCAACAATCGTGTGACAAAATGCTCCAAATCACTAAAAATTTCAGAAATGCAAAGTACAACAACCCTGATGTTCAATCTCATATACTTCAGGATGGTGATAAAGGGAAATTACAACTGTTGTAGGAAAGCAGGCACACTAATGTCTGATTAGTAGAGTTGTGAAATGGTCTGGCCATTTTAGAAAGCAATATGGAGCCATGTTCCAAAGTCACTAAACTGTGACTATGACTCAGAGATACTGCTATCAGGCCTATAGCTCAAAAAGATCAAAGAACGAGGAGGACTCATGTAAAATTATATTTGTAGTAGCTCTTTTTTTATGACAAAGAACTGGACACAAAGGGAGTCAAGTCTAGTAGCAGTCACTGCCAAACACTATGTTAAGCATCAGGGATTCAAAGAAAAAGCAAAAATACAAAAAATCCTAGTTCTCTGGGAACTCAGTCTGATGTATAGCTTATCATTTGGAGAATAAATGAACAAATGCATGAATATGAGTGCAATGGAATATTATCATTGCATTGTAAGAAATGATGAAAAAGAAAACTTGGGAAAACTTGTATGACCTGATGCAGTGAGGTAAACAGAACCAGAATAATTATATATAAGGTTCAGAATGAGACATATACATTTTTGGAGGTGGCCAATGTGAGAATTTGTTTTGCTTGAATGCATATTTTACAAGGGTTCTGTTTGTATTTGTGTGTGTGTGTGTGTGTGAGTGTGTGTGTGTGTGTGTGTGTGTGTGTGTGGTGTGTGGTGGGGGTGTATGTGGGTGTGAGCTCATATGCATGTGTGTTGGAGGAAGGGGGTAACTGAAGGAGAGAGGAGGAGATAGCAATAGGGTTTTTAGAAAGAAAAAAAAGAGGGCCATTGAAGCATTTTTTTTTAATGTACAGAAGAGAACAGAAGGACACAGACTAGCAGGATAGTTTTGAAAGTTACAACATCAATTTATCTTATACTTAAAAGGAAAGGGAAACTAAGTAATAGCTGCAGTGTTATCTTCTATGTACCATCTTCTTTTTCTACTCTACTTTGTATGTGGAAATGCGAATCTTCATCAGAGTTTAGGTTCAGCATTTAAAACAAATGTTTAAAGAAAAAAAATGCCTTGTTTTTACCCTTTCTATCCAATCAAGTGCCCCTATCTGAACCTGGAAGAACAGCCAGGCACAGACCAATTCTCACTATGGGCTGGAAGTCTACAGAGAGTTCCTGGCTCCAAGTCTGTGACTTCGTATGAAGCTGCATTCCTGCTGCTGGTTCCTATTAGCCAGACCCTTACTTGAATTCAGAACCCTCATTGCTCAGACTTCTTGCCTGGGTCCCCTATTCCTGAGTCTCTTAACCTGTCCATTCCTGAAGTCTGCTACTTGACTTCACCTGCCTAGATGTATGGCCAACAGCTGCATGGTTCTCTGCTGTAAATGACAGTTCTGGCCCACCTGACTTATACCACTTGCTCCCAGTTGCACGAGAACTGTTGTCACCTATGATCTAGGGGAATAGTCTGAGAAAACTGCTCTAAGGCAACATTTAGTCAAGTACAATGAGCAGCACTGTGGAACTCAATAGGTTCAATTCAACAAGCACTCACTCATGAAGTGCATCCTCTCTACTGTGCTACATTCTGGGAACACAAAACCAAAAGGCATACCCAAAGAGCATAGCAAACATGTGGCACTAGCAGAACAGGCTAGAATCCCATCTCTAGGCTCCACATCAGGATTCCAGCACATCAGCAATGGCTCAGAGAAGAATCTGGTCATTCCTTGCTGCCCTTAGAGTATTATAGTCTCTCCCATGATGCCCTGCACATAATGAGCACTAAATTTAATTAAGGCAAGAAAGGATCTTAAGGTATCTTGGAGGACACTTTAAGAAATATCCATGGCTTGTGGCCATTTTGGGGGGGGGGGAGACCATAGAGAAGAGGGGACTGCCTAGGAACTGTTGATATAAAGGCAAAATTCAATATAATTTTGATTAAAATATTTTTAAAAGGACTAAAGATGAGGGCTTCATATGATCTGTCCCCTCACTGCCTGAGTGTGTGCATATGCACGCACATAAACACACACACACACATACATACACACACAAACATCCCCTCCCCCCCAAAAACACCAAAAAAACAAAAATCATCACATCTGCTACAAAACCTGCCAAACATTCAGGTTTGCACCTTATGTTCACAGGGTACTTGGGGAGTTCCCATGTTAAATGCCCCTCCCAAAACATTGGGCATTTCCTTTTAAAAACTATATGGACTATTTCAGAGCCAGATAGCTTTAAAGAAAAGACAATCCACCTACTAGCTGATCAAGAAGTAATACCCACCCAAGGGTTTCTTGGGGAACCTACTACTCCTGTCCCACCCTTGGGGTTCAAAAGCCCATTGAGCAAGGCCACGAACAGAAGCCCATGCCAGCCTAGTGATGTCAAGCTTCAGAAGCATCTTACTACCAAAAGGCTGGATGACTCGACCCTGCTATCAAAGATCTTAAAGTGCAAATCTTTCTCAACCAATCATTTCTAAGTAAGACTTAAGTCAGAAGGCTGTTCTACAATAGAGCCCACTTCATGGGGGTGCAGAGGGGTATCTAGTGCAGATGAACAGCAGGCATCTTCCATGGTGAGGAGGGATTTATTTATCTGCTGTTAAGCCATGTTTTCCCTTCGTGCCTCTAAGTATTCAGGAGTTAGCAATTCCCAGGGGCACAATTCTCAACCTTACCATGAGATACATAAATGCCTAGCTCCAGCTCTGTTCTAGTGACATAATGACTGGTCACTGCTCTCCAGAAGGGTGAGTACCTGGCCCAGATGTCCTTTACTTGAGAAGCTCCAGCCACGCTCACTTTGCTTCAGGTTCAGCTCCCTCTGTGGAATGCTCCACTACACCTCAGCAATTCTGTCCTCTCCCAACTCCCTTGAACTGTTGTTGTTTAGTCATTTCCATCTCATGAGACTCTTTGTGACCTCATTGGTCTTAGAATAGCTAGATACTGGAGTGGTTTTCCATTGACTTCTCCAGCTCATTTTACAGATGAGGAAACTGAGGCAAACAGTTAAGTGACCAACCCAGGGTCACACAGCTAATAAATATCTGAGACCACACCTGACCTAAGATCTTTCAGACTTCAGGCCCCAGTGCTTGATCCAGTACACCACTTGACTGCCCCCAGCCCCTTTCCACCTCTCCTTTGTTTTCTCTTCTCCAATTAGAATGTAAGCAACTGTCTCCCTCTCCTCAATTAGTGTCCCTGGTGTCCCACAGTAGACACCTATTAAATCTTCTATCTTTCTATCTGCCAGGCATTTCAAGAAGAAAACAACATGATAATTAAAGTCCATTTGGAGCCTCCAGTAACTACAGTGGATGGAATCCAAGACCCACTTACCTGGGTCTCCTTCAAACAGGAAATTTGCTTCTGTAAGGAAAGATTTTCTTCTTTCAATTCTGCTGTGTCTTGCAGCTGACGTAATTCTTTCATCTTATATTGTTTGACCTCATCCTTCAATAGGGCTTTTTCAGTTTCTATACATTTGCACTCCTGGGGAGAAAAAAACTTTATCACGAAAAAGACAAACCTGATTTAAAGTTTCTCTTCTTCCATCTTCAGGAGAGAGCGTTGAGATGCTTTCAAAGGTATTAGATCTAAAAGCACAAAAGGAATAAACTTATCTATTTAAAAAATGGTGGCTATGGCAGAAGATGATAAACATTATTTATTCACCAAATGCTTCTTGAGGTTCTGCTATACCACAAGGTGAAACTTGGGTCTTTTATCACCCTTTACAGGAGGACTATCCTATGCCTCCCTCAGATACTTGACCCTTCTCTTCTAAGGTTCCTTTCTGTCTACTCTATATAGATCTTGTACGTACCTATTTATTGATTTGATTCCTCCCTGATGCAAATATAAGCTCCTCAAGAGCAGAGGCTGTTTTTGTCTTTTTTCATATCTCAACATGCACAGGGTTTGGTACATCATAAACAATTAACAAGTACTTGTCAACTGACTGTAAGAACCATTTGAGTTTAAGGAGTTTCATTTTCATTTTTGTCTTCTGACTTCTTAGGTCATTAAAAGTACTTCTGTATATACATTTAGGCTTAAGTAGAATAGCTTGGGCTTAGCTATTTCTCCTACTTCAGGCACAGAATCCATTTTAGGAATAAGCAAAAGTAAATTCTTTTGTCACTGAATTTCAGGTTACCAAATTTTGCTGGTAAAACCATTCACTTTTTTAAAAAACTTTGAGTTCCAAATTCTGAATTTCTCCTGCTCTTCCCCCACCCATTGAATATCAATATGATATAAATTATACAAGTGAAGTTATACAAACATATTTCCATATTCACCATGTTGCTTAAAAAAATGAAAGAAAAAAGAAAAACAGAAAGTAAAACAAGTAAGCTTCAATCTGCATTCTGAGTTCATTTGTTCTCTCTCTTGGAAGGTGAATAGCATTTTTCATCATAGGTCCTTTGGAGTAATCAGAGTAGGTAAGGTTTTCACAGTTCACATCATTGCAATATTTTTTAAAATACAAGTGGCTAGTTTAGCTTGACAGTTCAAGCTAGAAGGTCTCTAAAAAAAATAAATGGTAGACTGTTGACAAAGATGTCTGTCTGAACAGAGGCAGAAAGCCCAGGTCCACCACATCTATGCCAGCAAATACATAAAAGTTAAAATAATGATCAAGAAATCCAATGAGAGAACTACAGTCAGAAACTTCATCTATACCAAAATTACACAAAAATTCTGCCATAAACCTAGAGGAATAAGAAATAGGGCCCCAAGAGCAAAGCAAGAGCCAGCAGAGGAAATCAAAGCAGCAATCTTCCAGCTTAACCAGACATTGTAACCTGCAAGGGTCTGTATCCTGAAGCAGCAAACGGGGAAGGCTCCTTAGAAACAAGCAGGAGAGGCAAGAAGTAGTGGTCACATCAGCCAGTACTCAGACAAAGACACCCCGAACCATGGAGCTCTGCTGTCTCTAGCAATCTGCCCTGAGATGCCCGACACAGTCCCACAGATTCACTGTGAACCTCAAAGATCCAGGGGGTCTAACCCTGGAGAGCAGCACAGGAACCCAAATGATCCAGGTCAAGATACAGTAGAATTGACCACCCTACCCCAAAGCACAGTAGAAGACAAAGCCCACCTCTAGTACATATCCAGAGCCACTGCCCATCACCTTGACTTATGTCTTGCCATTGGACTCCCGATGACTCTGGAGGAGACAGAGAAGCTGATGACTTTGCACAGCTCTGCCACACTCAAATTCAATTCACTTGCAAGTCAAGATATTCCTCTTCTGATGTCATTGTCCCTCTTCAAGAATGAAGGATGAACAACCTTCTGCATGTAGTACGAGCTGCCCCCTGGGGACCCAGCCAGCCAGTTCAAGTTGGGTAATGCTGCTATTATAATCCTTCATCTTCTCCTTCTCCTTTTTATTCTCCTCCTCCTCATCGTTTTTCTTCTTATTGTTCTTACTCTTCTTCTCCTCCTTCTCATTCTTCTTCTTCTCCTTCCCCTCCTTCTCCTCTTCCTTTTTATCCTCCTCCCTCTCCTCCTCCTCCTTCTTCTCCTTCTCGTTCATCTTCTTCTCCTCCTCCTTCTCCTTCTTGTTCGTCTTCTTTCTCCTCATCTCCTTCTTCTCCTTCTCCCTATTCCTCTTCCTTTTCCTTCATCTCCCATCTCCTTCCTTCTCCTTCTTCTCCTTATCCTTCTTATTCTTCTCCTCCTCCTTTCTTCTTCTCCACCTTCTCCCTCTTCTCCTCCGTTCTCCTTCTCTTCCTCCTCCTTCTGTCCCTCTGTCTACATGGGGAGTCATACCCTTATATGTGGGTGCTCTGTCTAAAGGAATATAATTTTTGGTCGCTTATACTTTGCAAAGTATCTTGGGATTTGGGGGCTAGACTCTTCTCTATTCTATTACTATTTTTTCAAAAAGATGGGACAACTCTAGTCTGGTCGAGTTTCATTTATGATCTCTTGAAATATAGTTCTAGAAAAACAGGCTCTGAAAAAGCCCATTGTGATTCATATGGAGCTCCTTGACTATGCCTTTAAACCTAAATCACTCTGGTTTTCACAGATTGGCCAATAAAAGGCCCCATCCCAGGTCTCACTTGCTAATTGTTTGGGATTTAATGGCTCAAAGTGGGTGCCAAATTGCAAATTGTTTTCTCTTCTGGTCAGAAACTGAGGGTCTTCCCCTCCCAGACTGATTCTTTTGGGAAGATAAACTAGGCCATCTTTTATCTCAATTCCAACCTAGCCTTTAATTGCTGTCTAGGCATTGTTTCGGACAAAGTGAGACCCAGGAAAGAGCTTAGCTTAAAAGGTCAAGGTTTCCCCCTGCATCCATGGCCATTGCCCACCATCTTGACTTTTGTCTTGCCACTCGATGACTCTGGAGGAGAGAGTGAGGCTGATGACTTTACACAGCTCTGCCTCACTTAAATCCAATTCACTTGCAAGTCAGGACATCACCCTCCTGATGTCATTGGTCCTCTTCGAGAATGAAGGAGAAACACCAACAGCATAAAGCCCCAACTCAAGACCTAGAGCTGGAGAGATGAGCAAACCAAAGAAGATATGGACAACTATGAGAAATTATAATACATCCAGAGATATCCAAAAATGCATGTGGAAAGTTATCACCATAACTACAACCCAAGACTCAAAGGAAAAAGTGGACCTTCCACAAGGACTACATGAATACTTAGGGAAAAAATGAAGCAAAATAAACAATGAAATAAAAGTCCTGGAGGAAAGAACTGAAAGGAAAATAAATGAGTTGGGGGAAAGGGAGATAGATCTTAATGAGTGACTAGATTCCCTGAAAATTATAATGGATAAAACAGAAATCAACAAATATATCTCATAACAAAAACAACTGATTTGGAAAGCAAGTGAAGGACAGATCACTTAAAATCATTGGACTCTCAGAAAATTATGATTTAAAATAAAAAAGTCCAGGAAACTCCAATCCAATAAAGAAAACATGAAAATGGTCCAGATATGTTAGAACCAAAGGGCAAAGTGAAGATAAATAGACTCCACCAATCACCTCCTAAAAGAAATCTCAGAAGGAAAAGTCACAGGAATGTCATAGCCAAAAGGAAAGAAAAATTATTGCAATAAGCCAAAAAGGACTTCAAGTGTCAAGAAATCAATTAGGATCACATAAGACCTAGCTGCTTATACTACAAATGAGATCTTGGAATACAATATTGCAAAAGGTAAAAACACAGGCTTATGAGAAAGGATTACTTATACTGCAGAGTTGGGCAAAACCATACAGGGAAAAATGGAATAGAAGACTTTCAACTATTCCTGATGAAGAGATCAGAGTTGAGTAGGAACTTTGAAATGCAAACACAGGAATTCTGAGAAACCAAGAAAAGTAAATTTGCTTGAGCTATTGGGCTATATAATGACATCACGTTAACATTCAAATAAGGAGAGAAAAACTGTGTCCCTTTAGAATCTTAAAGTTTTCAATGAGTAACAAGAAAAACTGAAGATATCCAAGGGTGGACTGCTTGTGGGAAGGGGGTTATAAAAGGGAATGTTCAAGAAAAGTACACAGAGAAGGTGGGGATCAAGAGGGGAAAACAAGCATTAGATGAGCCTCAGTCACACAGGCACATGCATGTGCGTGCACATGCATATACATATACAGAGTATGGTGTAAACATGTGTCAAACACAACAGGAAAACAGACTAGGACAGTGAAAAAGGATTAAAAGGAAAAATAATACCAGTAAAGGAAGTCACATGCAAAACAAACTTCCTGATCCTAAAGGGAAAGAAAAGCAAAGAACTCATGCCCATTAGTTGGTGAATGGCTCAACAAACTAACACATTAATTAATGGAATATTACTCCAGGTTCACACTATTCATATCTGTCATTGTTGTTTAGTGATTTTAGTCATGTACAACACTTCATGACCCCATCTGGAATTTTCTTGGCAAAGATACTGGAGTCGTTTTCCATTTCTTTCTCTGCCTCATATTACAAGTGAGGAAACTCAGATAAACAGGGTTAAGTGATTTGCCCAGAATCATCTGAACTTAGATAGTGCTGACTCTAGGCCTGGCACTCTATCCACTGCACCACCTCGCTGCCCCAAAGATACTGGAATGGTTTGTCATTTCCTTGTCTAGCCCATTTAAGTGAGGCTAGGTGGTACAATGGATAAAGTGCCAGGCTTGGAATCAGACTCATCTCTCTAAATTCAAATCTGGCCTGAATCACTTACTAGCTGTGTGACTCTGAGCAAGTCATTTAACCCCATTTGCCTCAGTTGCCTCATCCATAAAATTCTTATTCCCATCCAATCAAAATCCTGGTAGCTAGTGCCTAGAGATCCCCAGGTCATTCCCCTTCCTTTCTCAAAGAGTTTGGAACCTGAATCAAAAACTTATTTTCTCTTCCACAACCTATGCTCTAATACTAGGGGATTCCAACATACATACTGATTCTCCCTGAAACACCCTAAGTGCCCAGTTCTTCAACCTACTCACCCCACCTCAGCCATACATAAAGATGGCTATCCCCTTGATCTTGCCATCACCCACAGACGTACCCCCGCCACGTAAAAGAATTCTGAAATCCCCTTATCTGACTACAATCTAATAGCTTCCCACCTCTCTCTGCTTTCCCTTACCAAGCCCTACTCTTCATCAGCACTGTGACTTCCAATCCCTTGACCCCTCAATCTTCTCCCAGGCCATCTCCCTGCACTAGGCACTCTCATTTTCTCCCCATTTTGACCCCTTGATGAACCAATTCAACTCTGTCCAACTTAACAGTGTCCTCCTCTCTTGACTCCCTACTTTCCTTATCTTATCCCCAATTATACTCAACCACGTCTCATCTTTGGATCTCTGCCACCATTACTTGCCTTTGCACCTACATATATGCTACTGAAAACGAAGGTGGAACAAATCACGAAAGTGTTCTGAGTGGGTCCGCTACACAGCTTTAAGTGGGCTCTCATTGCTGCTAGATATTCCTGCTATACCTCTTTTAACAACTCACTCTCCCAATCTCCACAAAGGCTCTTCCAAAACTTTTCAACCCCCTTCAAACCTCTCATGGCTCCTGGTTCCCCTGCCCTCTCACTTGAGAACCTTGCCTATGTTTTACAGAAAAAAAAAAATTAAGCCATTCACTGTGACCTCCCTCTTCTCTCTTCCTCATCTCCTATCACTCAAATGCCTTCTGACACTTCTCCTTCACCCCAGTGTCACATGTGCATTACTCTTTACTAAGGCTTGCTCCTCTACCTGCTCTACCTCCAACAGATTTCCCCCATGTCATTTCTACTCTCGCTCCCTTTATTTGCAATCTGTCCCTCTCTATTGACTCCTTCCCTACACCCTACAAAGATGGCCATATCTGGCCCATCCTGAAAAAACCTTTAAATCATCCTCTATGGCTTTTGCTCTTTAAAGCTAAACTCAAAAAATTGTCTACACTAAGGGCCCCCATTTTCTCTCCTCTCACTCTTCTTAACCCTTTAAAATCTGGCTTCCAAACTCACCATCCCATCAAAACTTGTCTCTCCAAAGTTACTAATGATCTTAGTCTAGAAAGGCAATGACTTTTTCTCAATCCTAATTCTCCTTCACCTGTCTGCAGCCTTTGACGCTGTTTATCACTCTCTCGTCCTTGATACTCCCTTCTCTCTAGGTTTTCAGGACATTACTTTCTTCTGGTTCTCCTCTCACCTATCTGATCACTACTTTTCTGTCTGGATCCTTTTTTGAGACCACTCCCTCTAATCATAGGTATCCCTCAGGATTCTGTCCAAGACCCTATTCTTTTCTCCCTCTATACTTTTTCACTTGGTGATTTTATCAGCTCCCATGAATTGAATGACCATCTCTATACTGATGATTCTCACATCTACCTTTCCTGCCCTGAATTCTCTGCTGGCCTCTAGTCTCCCATCTCCAGCTACCTTTCAGACATCTCAAATTGGATGTCTAATAGACATCTTAAACTCATTATCTTTCCCTATAAACCCTCCCCATTCCTACTTCCCCTCTTACTGTAGAAGGCAACACCATCCTCCCAGTCCTTGAGGCTCACAGCCTAGGAATTCTCCTGGATTCCTTACTATCTCTCAACTACCTCCCCCCAGATCCAAGCTATGTCTAAGGCCTGTCCATTTTTGTTTTTCAACATCGTTCAAATATACCCCCTTCTTTCCTCTGAAACTGCCCTCACCCGACCTCATCTTCTCATGCCTAGACTACTGCAATAGCCTGTGGGTGGGTTTGCCTGCCTCAAGCCACTACAGTCCATGCTCCATTAAGCTCCTCAGGGATTTTCTGAAAGTGTAGGTCCAACCATGTCACCCCCTCCCCCACTCAACTCCAGGAGTTCCCTATCACCTCCAAGATCAAATACTAATATAATTCTGTTTGGCATTCAAAGCCCTTTATAATCAAGCCCTCTCCTACTTTCCAGTCTTCTTACACATTCCTCCCCAACACATACTCCATAATTCAGCGAGTGACACAGGCCTCCTATTTCGAGAATACATTCCATCTCTCAGCTCCAGACATTTTCTCCAACTGTTCTTCATGCCTGGAATGCCCCCTCCTATATCTCTGCCTACTGGGTTGCCCTGGTATGCTTTAAGTCCCAGCTAAAATCCCACCTTCTACAGGAAGCCTTTTTCAAATCCTTAATTTCAGTGCCTGCCCTCTGTTAATTATTTCCTATTTGTTCTGTATATAGATTGCTTTGTTATGTCTACAAGTTGTCTCCCATATCAGACTGCAAGCTCCTGGAGGGCAAGGATTGTCTTTTTCTTTTTTCTTTATCCCCAGCACTTAGCACACAACCTGGCACGTAGTAGGTGCTTAATTTTGAATTGTACCATGTTGTACCATAAGATATTATGAGATAATTGTACCATATCCTACTTGACCATTAGAAATTATGAGATAATTCTACAGAATACTAGGAAGTAAGAACCAATGCAGAGTGAAGGGTGGAGAGCTAGGAAAACGATTTATACAAAGGCAACAACACGGTAAGGAAAAACAACTATGAAAGATTTGAGAAGTCTGATGATAAAAAATTTCTCTTGAGGACTACGATGCATGTTACCCATCTCCTGACAGAAAAAAAACGGACCCAAGATGCAGAACACTTTGGACACAACCACTGTAGAGATGTATCTTACTTGACCGTCCTGATTTGTTAAGGGGGTTTTTCCAATTCATAATTGGGGAGGGGGAGGGAGATAGAATTAGGAATACCAATGCCAAAAACACAACAATCAGAGTGGCACTGAAGTTAGGAAAAATGGCAGAGAACAGAAAGAAGCAGAGACAGGGAGGGTGGTTTTGAAAGTAACATGTTTTTCTGTTCAGTTATTTTTCAATCATGTCCAACTCTCCATGACCCCAATTGGGGTTTTCTTGGCAAACATACTGGGATGGTTTGCCATTTCCTTCTCTAGCTCATGTTACAGACAGGAAATTAGGCAGACTGGGTGAAGTGACTTGTCCAGGGTCACAGAGCTGGTGAGTACCTGAGTCTAGATTTGAACTCACAAAAAGGAGTCCTCCTGATTCCGAGCCTGGCACACTAATCACTTCAACACTTAGGTGACTGAATTTATATGTGTGTGTGTGTGTGTGTACATATAGAGGCATGCATATACACACACATATATATGCACCACCTAGATGACTGAATTTTTATTTATATATGTCTCTATATATGTGTATGTATATCATATATATTATACATATATGAACCATCTAGCTGACTGATATATATATATATAAAACAGTACCAAATTGAGACTCACAATTTCATATACAATCTTCTTTGTGCTCTGCTATGTATATGGAAATCCTCTTTTTTTGGTGATCAAATTTAAAACCTTTAAGAGGTTATACACCTAAAAATTAGTGATGATAAGCATTAAGGTAGGGAACAAAGCTCATCCAAGCTAAACACATGATCTGATCACCTGGATAAAGTAAAGGCAATCTTTCTAAAGGATACAAACCCCCAAAGGTAAAACACAATCATTCCCAGATGAAGAAGTCATGTGACAGACTTGCTGGTAGAAAAGGAAGACAGAGTTCAGTTACAACTCTCCATTCCCAGTGTCGTAATCAAAAATATTTTATAATATATCATAATGTATCCAATAATGTTGGAAGTTCCTTAAGCACAGCTTCTTCTCTAGAGAATTTACTTAAGCATCTAAAACTATTATTTTCTCCATCTTTACCTTATTTTTTTAGAGCTAGAAAGGGCCTTAAAAATCCAATCTGATACCATTTTATTTTGTTTTGCTTTTTTTATTCTGAACTTTACAACCATTAAATAAAATTAGCATTTCCATATACATTACAGAATAATATTATACATGAAACTTTCTTTTATATGAAACTCATTTTTCGAAGTATATAATGAATTCAACACATGACCTTCAAAGTAGTGTTATTTGTCTATGATTCCTTCAAAACTTCCTTCTGTTCACTTTCTTTGGGGGGGAAGGAGAAAAGAGAACCCTATTCCTACCCTCCTCTCACCAAAATAAATAAATAAATAAAACCCTGAAAAAAGAAACATTGCAACAAATATTCAGAATCAAGCAAAACCAATTCCCATGGTTCCCATTTGGCCATGTCCAAAAATCTATGTTTCATTTTGCATCTTGGGTTCACCACCTCTCAGAGGGTGGGTAGCATGCTTCATCTCCAAAATCATAGTTGACCATTTAATTGATCAAAGTTCTTAAGTCTTTCAAAATTGTCCTTATAATGTTGTTAAATATAAAAATTGTTCTAGCTTTGTTTACTTCACTCTGCATGCTAATCCCACTTGGTTTCTCTAAAATCATCCCATTTGATATTTCTTATGCCCCAATAATATTTCCTTAAATGAATACACCATAATTTATCAATCCATTCCTCAGATAATGAGCATTCCCTTTGTTCTTTATCAACAAAAGAAGGTGCTATAAATACTTTTGTTCTTTTGAGTTCTTCTACTCTTTCTCTGATCTCTCTGGATGTATAGGCCACCTCTTACGTATGGCACTGAAGAAGTAAATTAAGTAGTATTGTCACTTTTATTATATTGGCATGGCATAAGCATGAGCATTTCTCGTTACTTAGATCTATTTCTATCAAAAATATTTATAGTTATGTTCAAAAAGTTCCTATGTATGTCGTTAGACTCCAAATATTTTAATACAGTCAATAATTATTCAGAATAGAATTTCTCTATCTCATCCCAATGGGTTTTGTTAGTAATATCCAAAAATGCTGATAAATTTTATGGATTTATTTAGCACACTGCAATTTGCTGAGTTATTGTTTCAATTAATTTTAATTTACAGTTGGCTCAAGTTGATCCTAAACATCATCTGCAAAAAGCAAATCATTTTGTCTCCTTTCTGCCTAAGTATATTTCTTCAATTTGCTTTCTTGTCTTATTGTTATAGCTAGTATTTCCAGCACTACATCAATTAGTAATGTTGATAAATGGTCATCCTTGCTTTACCCCTGACATTATATAAAAGGCCTCTAGTTTATCTTCATTACATATAATGCTGGGTCTTGGTTTTAGGTACATAATATTAAAAGGAAAGATCCATTCATTTTTGTGCTTGTTAGCAGTTTGCTAGTTTAGTTTTTTAACAAAAAGGGGGTTATACTTTGTCAAAAGCTTTTTTATGCATCCTGTAATTTGTAGCATTCTTTTTCCTAATAGTGAACCAACCCTTGGATTCTTGGCATAAATCCAACCTGGTTGTCTCTTTGATATGTTGCTGTAGCTTGCTAATATTTTAATGAAAATTTTTGTGTCAATACTCATTAAGGATATTGGTCTACAGCTGCCCCCTCTCTCTTTTGATTCTCCCTAATTTCGGTATTAAAATATTTGTATTCTAGAAGAAATTTGTTAGGATTGTAACTTTTATTCTTTTGCAAACAATTTATATAATGTTAAAACTAATCATTCTTTTAATGTTTGATAGAATTTACTTGTACATCCATGCAGTCCTGGAATTTTTCTTCAGGGTTTCAATTATTTCGTTTGACTTCTTTTTCAGGAATTAGCTTACTTAAGTTTCATTTCCTGTTCTGTTAAGCTGAGTGTTTTATATTTTTGTCAATATCTGTCCTCTTCATTTAATTGTTGGTTTCATTACCAGTTAGACAATAGTTCCTAATATTTCTTCTGAATTCTTTTACACTTTTGATGTTGGTAATCTAGTTTTAATCTTTTTTTTTTCAAATTATCTAGTGGTTTATCTTGTTTTTCTCAAAAACAAGATTAAAAAAAAACAAATCCAGCTCCTTTTATGGGATTTTTGGTCTTTTTGTTTGTTTGGCTCTCAGCTTTATACATTTCTGATTTTCAGAATTCTGATTCTGACATTTAATTGGGATAATTTCTAGTTTTCAGCTGTTCTTTCTTTCATTGATGAAAGAATTGAGAGATTAATTTTCCTCTAAAGACTGCTTTGACTACATCACAAAATTAATAGTATGTTGTTTCATTGTTGTCATTTTCTTTAAAGAAGTTACTTCCAACTATTATGGTTTTACTATTTCTCTTTGTAACCTATTTTTTCTTTGAAGCATTTAGATGCTATACTACTTGGTACATACATGTTAAATGCTGATATGCATTCATCACCAATGTACTTCAGCATATTATTGTTTCCAATTCTCTTTTAGGCATGTCTATTTTGCCCTGTCCCCTTAAGGCTATGATTGTTACACCTGATTTTAGTTGAAGCCTAACACATTTTACTCCAGCCTCTTATTTTAACTCTGTGTGAATCAATGCTTCAAATGCTGATTTTCTTTCTAATCCATTCTGCTACTCTTTTGTTTTAGGTGAGTTTATCCTGTTCACAGTTATGATCATTAATTGTATATTTCCCTCCATTCTATTCTCTAGCAGCTTTTTCTTTCCTTGACTCTGCCTTCACTTTTAAAAAAAATTCTTGTTACATTTTGAGTTCTGAGTTGTCTCCCTCTCCCTCCCAACCCCACATTAGAGAAGGCCAATATTTGATGTATAGAGAGAGACAGACAGACAGACAGAGACAGACAGAGAAACAGACCGACAGATAAATCTAGTTACATGGATGTGGAATCATACAATACATACTTCCACATACCAAGTCTTTCTCTGGAGATGGATAGTATTTTCCTTCATAAGTCCTTTGTAGTTGATTTGCATGATCATATCACTCAGAATAGCTTAGTCATTCACAGTTATTCTTCGAGCAATATTGCTATTACTGTATATAACGTTCTCTTGGTCCTGCTCATTTCACTTTTCATTATTTCATGCAAGTCTTCTCATGCTTTTCTAACACCAACCTGTTCAGTCACTTCTTACAGCACAGCTGTATTCCATCACCATCACATGCCACAACTCATTCAGCCATTCCCCAATTTATGGGCATCCCCTCGATTTCCAACTCTGTGTCACCAAAAAGAAAGTTGCTGTATTTTTGAACATAGAGACTCTTTTCCTTTTCCCTTGATCATCTTGGGAAACAGACCTAATAGTAGTATTGCTGTGTTAAAGAGTATACACAGTTCAATAATTCCTGGGACATAATTCCTATTACTCTCCAAAATAGATCAGTTCACAATTCCATCAATACAGTGTATGTGTCTCAATTTTTCCACATCCCCTTTAGTATTTGTTATTTTCCCTGTCTCTCATTTTAGCCAACCTGATAGGTATGATACCTTGGAGATGTTTTAACTGGCATTTCTCTAATCAGTAATGACTTAGAGCATTTTTTCATATCATCATATAGTTTTGATTTCATCTTCCAAAAACTACCTTTTCATATTCTTTAACCATTTAGCAAATGGGGAATGACTCATATCCTTATAAATTTGACTCAGTTCTCTATATATTTGAGATGAGGCCTTTATCCGAAAAACCAGTTATAAAAATGTTTTCCCAACTTTTGTTTTCCTTCTAATCTTGATTACATTGGTTTTATTTGTGCAACCTTTTTAATTAATGTAATCAAAATTGTCCATTTTATATCTCATAAAGTTCTCTATCTCTTGTTTATTCATAAATTCTTCTTATCCACAAATCTGATAGGTAAAATGTTCCTTGCTCCTCTAATTTACTTATGATATCTCCCTTTGTGTCTGGGTCATGTATTCACTTTATGTTGGTAAATGGTCTTGGATGTTAGCTTTCCCAGTAATTCTTATTCTAAAAGCTTAGGTCATTGTGTTTAACAAACACACAGTTACTATAATCATTTATTATTGTGTAATGCATACTTACTCTATTCCACTGATCCACCATTCTATTTCTTAACCAGCACCAGAGAGTTTTCATTATTTTTTATTTGATTTTTTATTATATTTGATTATTATTATTACCACCTGATAATAGTTTAAGATCTGGTACTACTAGATCTCTTTGGCTACATTTTTCCATTAATTACTTTAATATTCATGCCCTTTTGTTCTTCCAAATGAATTTCATCATTTTTTCAAGCTTAATATAATAATTTTTGGTAGTTTAATTGGGATGGTACTGAACAGATTAGTTTAGGTAGAATTTTCATTTTTGTTATGTCAGCTCAGCCCACCCATGCTGCCAGTAAGGGTAAAGAGTAACTTTATAAAGAAGGTATTGAGTAAGAAGGCATACTCAGAACTAGTTACTTTGCTTGATGCAGTGTGCTCCCCCTTATCTATACACCATCATGTTTTTATATTTTCTTTCCCTTTGCTTTTTGACTCCCTCTCCTCCCAATAATACTGAGTCTGAAGTTTGTTTTTCTTATGACTAATTCACATTGAGGTCCATTCACCTTCTTATTCCCACCCAACTTTACTCCCACTTATTTCCTATTTGCTTACTGAGTTAAACGTTTGTATGTTTGAGAATAGGTCTCCCTATTCCCTGCTGGAAATACAGCAGCCACTTACAGGCCCAATCCCACTACTGATTGGCATAGAAGCTTTGCGCTGGTTCACCCCACATGAGGCAGCCCAGTAGCCCTCCACTCCCTGAGACTCACCATGTTGGTGTTGAACTTATTGCAGACATCAGATAGGCTTTAGCTCCACCGCAGCTCAAAATTCTCGAGCTCAAGCGATCCACTAGCCTCAGCCTCCCTGGTAAGCAAGGATTTCAGGAGTGGTTCACCACACTCAGTCTTAAATGTACTTCTATACCAAACTCTGTGTGTGTCGGTGCTTTCATTCAATCATTCAGATTGAGTCAGAAGAAAATGAAATTTAAGTAATACTCACTCCCTCCACCCCATTACTTATTTTTAAAGTCATATGAACCTTGATGATGTGAGGCAGTAAATTCTCCTACCCTTCCTCCTTAGTATACTCCTTTTCCCCTCCATTTTCTTTCTTCAAGATCATCAATTTAAAAAGAAAAGAAAAAAGAAAATTGTCACAAAGAAATATGCATAATCCAACAAAACAAGTCCCCACACAGGCCATGTCTAAAAATATTTCATTCAGCACTTTAATTTCATTACCTCCTTGGCAGGTGGGTGGCATGATTTACCTTCAGGATTCTGGACCCTTAGCTTATCTTTGTATTGATCAGAAGTCTAAAGTCTTTTGAAGTTGTTTTATTTTTTATAATGTTGTTGTCAATGCATAAATTATTCTCTTAGTTCTGCTGATTTCATCCTGCATCAATTCACAGAGGTCGTTTCAGTATCCTCTGAAATGTCCACTTTATCATTCCTTATGGCACAGTAATATTCTATTACATTCATATATTATAATTTATTTAACCATATCCCAATAGATACCCCCTTGGATTACAGTTCTTGGCTACTTTGAAATAAGCTTTCCTAAGGTTGCTTTTTATTTTATTTTTTTACATATGAATCATTTTCCTCTTTCTTTGATTTCTTTGGGGTACAAATTGTATAACTGGGTCAAAAGGTAAGCACCATTTAGAGTAACTTTCAGGACATACCTTCAAATTGCTTTCCACAATGGCTGGAGCAGTTGGGAATCTTACCAACAGTGCACAAGGATACCTGTTTTCCCTCAGTCCTTCCAACATTTTCCTTTACCTTTTTGTCATCTTTGCCAATGTGATGAGGGTGGAGTAGAACCTCAGATGCGCTTTAATTTGAATTTCTCTAAATATTTTAGTGATTTGAAGCATTTTTTCATATGGTTGGTGATAGCTTGAATTTCTTCCTTTGAAAACTGTTTGCTCCTATTCTTTGACCATTTACCTATGGTTTTCATTTCTTTACCAATTATTTGGTTTTTCCCACTTACTGAAAAAATCATATTAGTTGTTTATTTTATTAAATTTAAAAAAAACCAGCTCCAAGTTTAATAACTAATTCAATGGCCTTTCTGCTTTCAATTTTATTAATCTCTTCTTTAATTTTCAAAATTTCTACTTTGTTGCTTAGTTGGGGGCCAAGTTGTATATTTCTTTGAGGCTCTGGCTTACATACGTTGTGGTGTTCTCTTGTTCTGAGTTGGTGTCTTGGGATGGCTCTGGCTCCATAACATCTCTAAGTGAGAGTTTTTGTTTGTTTACTCATTCCATCCTTACTTCCTGAATTGGGACTTTGTATAAGGGCCAGGATCTACACAGTTCTGGAGGGAGGATTAGGCCCTTGTTTGGACCAAAGTTGTATTCTCTGGGGTATTTTTCAAGGATGCTAAAAGCAGCTCAGACCAGGGAATTGCCAACTTTCAGTTCTCCCCACATGTGTCTCCTCTGAGCAACACAACTGCAGGCTTGCCTCCGGTTGAAGCTCCAGTAGACAGCTGCTGTCCCCAGCAGGTCAGCCAGCTAGAAGAATGTGCAGATTCTGAGCAATATAACTGCAGGCTTGTCCCTGGTATCTGTTCACCATTTTGATAACTCAGCTGCAGGTCTATGAACTGAATCACAATCTTGTTCCAGAGTCAGAGAAACAGAGCTAGAGGCTCCTCCCTGATCCACAATCCCTGCTTTGGTACACAGTTGCAGGGCCTAGTCTCCACCTTTCCTCAACACTCCTGTGTGGTCATGCTGATATAGCTTCAGGTCCCAACCTCATTCCATCTGAAAGAAGGCTCTGTACAGACCTTGCTGACTGGACTGCCTCCCCAGTGCCCCCAGGCCTCTGGTTATCTCCCTCTGCTAAAAAAAATTTACCTTCTGCAGCCTGGGATTAACCTTCCTTGACCGTTTTTGGAACAACTGTAGGAGAGTTGGGCTGTTTCTTCCTGTGCTGTCATCTTTGCTCAAAATCCAAAACTTAATTCTAAAACTAAGCCAGCAGAGAACTTGTGTGCAAACAGAAGATTTCAAACAGAATTAAACTTTTTTTTAAGAAGAACAACTCTTTTATATGGTATTTGATTAATCTCTATAGACTGTCTTCAACACACCTATATGAAGTGGCACTACTACACCTATTTAACTAGTTCAGGAACCAAGGTACAGAGGACCTTAAGTAACTTGGCCAGAGTCACATAGTTCAAAGGTGGTAGAGTCAGAATTTGAACCCAGGTCTCTCCTGACTCCCAAGGTTACTGTTCTTTTTCTTAAGGACCAATTACCATTACAGGCTGTGATGTAGAATACACTCAAAAGACATGGTGGTATATAGGATCATTTGATTCTGGATTAAATGGGGCTTCTGGAGAGACCTTTTTTATGTTCTTGTATCTTTTGATATGTTTATTTTTCTGTCTTCTCCCTGCTCTTATAAAGCTGCTAAAATTTAATTAAAAATTGCCATTACTAGGTTTTCCATGAGTGCTTCTTCATGTATATGAAGAATATGTGTTTTAGGACATAACCTAAATGACATTTTGGTTGTTCTGAACTTTCCTTTTCTTGGTTTGGGGTGGGGAGAGGAGGGAGATTTAAGGTCATTGACTAAGCAAGCAAAGTACTTCATAATGGGAACCTTCAGTGGAAACATGTTGGAAATGTATAAGCTATCCCCCACACAAGCTTGGAGTGGGGCCCATACACCCAGGGAAGCAAGAGACATATGGACACACACCTTTCTCAGCTCCTGGATTATGGAAGAAAGGCGATCATTTTCTGCGGATGTATTAGTCACAAGAAACCTCATTTGTTTAATGTCATTCTGCAGCTCTTCAATTCTCTCCATCAGCTTTGCCTCCTTGGAAGCGGTTTCTAGTAGTAAGCATTCTTCTCTGTTCTCTCCATCAAATGTGGCCCGCTTATGGTTGCTACGACATTCTGCTAATGCCTAGAATGGACAAAGGAGACAGTTGTTTTGGAGGCAGAGTAGAGACAGGATTTACAACTGAGATATTGTAGTGTAGGACATGGGAATATTAAATCCTAACCCAGAGGGATGACTTTTTCCCATGACTGAATTATTTTTGCTGGGCAACTCAGCAAGTGGTTATTTAACACCTATGATGTGTCTAATACTAAAAGAAGAGACAAAACCCAGCACAATTTTATGGAATTCTAAGGAACTGTCTCTGCCCTTAAGGAATTTACAATTTAGTTGATAAAATAAAAATCTTAACCCTTCCTCCCCCAAAAACACCTCCACATATAACCTAAAAATATTTAAAGAACTCAGCAAAGAGAATTAATCAAAATGATTAGCTAAGGAAAGTTGAGGCAGGGGAGACTTGTCTGTTTTTTATTTTCTCAAAAAAAAAAAAAAAGACCTAGAAAAGGAGCATAGAAAGAGCTAACCTTGTTAGCTCTCAGTAAGGCACCTCCCCAGGGGCCAATGATGGCTCTGAGTCCCTGTTAGCATCCTGTTTACCTCTTTCAGTTGATGTAGTTCCAGCCTATGGGACTCTAGCTCTGTTTCCAAGTCCCCATATTTCTGTTTCAAGTCAGCATTTTCCTCAAGTACTGCCAGGCCGTATGTTGCAGCCTGGACTTTCTCCTGGGTTGTCTCCTGCAGCTCACTGGATAACCGTTCCACTTCTGCTCTTAGAAGTGCCAAAATCCTTTCCTGTTCCATAGGGGATAAGCTGGGCCCCTGCCTGCAAAGCACAAGCCAAGAATCAGTTCGTTGTTCAGGAGAAGTCCTTAGGCAAAAGGAATTTTTACCAAGTATGCTGTTAAATAAAAGATTCATATGGAAAGAAACCTAAACATACAGCTTGGTATAGGGGTGGGTGGGGAGAGAGGGGGAGGAGGGGCAAGGAGCAGGGGGGTTGGCAAGAGGACAAGGTAGATTCTGGTGTCGATAGTTACCAGCTTTGAAAAAATAAGGCTAGGGGTGAGGGTACATAAGAAGAGCCTGGGAAAATAGGGAGGGTTCAAAGGGACAAAACAGTCCAGTGAAAAGATTTGACAATGTAGTTTTAACACAAGAAAGCTAGTCACTCAGAACATCTCCACTATTCCTAAAAAAAAAAAGAATAAATAGGTGGGAGGATGGAGGAAAGAGAGAAAATGGAGCATCTATAGGAGAACAAAATGTTTCCCACTCATTGTATAATGAGTCATTGAATTGTGGTGGATCAGGGAACGCCTAGAGTGAGAGGGGAGAAATTGATGCCATGATACAGGCCTTTAATAAATGTTTGTTGATGGATAAAAGTGAGAAAGCAACTTAAGATTTTTTTAAATCTTTTCAATCATCTGTGTTTTAAACTTATAAAAGGAAATGCAACATTATTTTTAAAATGTGCGAATGCACGATTTTTAAAATAATGTGTGGGTACAAGTTGAATACAAGTGAAATACTGGACATCCCAATCATCTTAGTACAGTTTCGTTGCCATTCATTTTCCAGTCCTGTCTAACTCTTCATGACCCATTTGGGGTTTTCTTAGCAAAAATTCCAGAGGGATTTTCCATTTCCTTCTCCAATTCATTTTATAGATGAGGAAACTGAGGCCAATAAGGTTAAGTGACTTGCCCAGGGCCACACAGCTAGTGACTGAGGTCATATTTGAGCTCAGACCCTCCTGACTCTAGATCCTGCACTCTAGCCACTGCAGTGCCGAGTGGAGTTGTAAGCTTTAATAATTTCAGAAGTAGAAATGAGACCAAAAATATTTTAATCATTTTAACATTGAATTGTTTGATTTTATTAAAATTTATTCAGTTTTGAGCATCTTGAAAAATGAATTTTTCATTAAAATTTAATTAATTTTTTGCTTCAGTTCCTCTGAAGAGGCCAATGAAGAAAACAGTCAACTGCATTCTCTGGTTAGCTGAACAGCAAGAAGGAGAAAATTCAGTTGCCATCATAAAAAGGAGGTTCCCCACAGAAATTTAACAACTCAATGAAAACATTAAAGGAAACTGGCTCAATTCATGATGAGCCTAGATCCAAGAGACATCAAGCACATGAAAAGACTGTGGCTGAAACCCAGAGGGCATTTGGACAGAATCCCTCCAAAATCAGTGCACTGTGTGTTTGCTGAACTGAGCATTCCCGAGGCGACGATGAGAATTCCAATGGACAAGGTTGCAACTATTCAAATGTCCCTGGGAGAAGATTTCTAGGCCAGGCTAGACTTCTGTCAATTGATGGCGTCAAAAATGGAAAATTCCAATGACAGACATGACAAGGTGACTTTCCATATAAGTGGCAAAGTTAACCGTCACAACTGCAACATTTGGGGCCCAGAAAAATCTCAAGGAGTCTGGCAACAACAAAAAAACTGCCCAAAAATTCTTGTCTGGTACACCATTAACATACCTTGTCTTTATTTTTTTTTGAAGGACCTGCAGTCAACAGTGGATCTTACTTAGCAGTGCTCCCAAATTTTCTTTTTGAGCTCTACACATTACATCTATTTGAATAACACCATTTTTCAACAAGACAGGGCACCTTGCCATTATGTATTATGTGACTGACACTTTCTGGATGACAGTATCTGAGAACAGTGGATCTGTAGAGGGGGTTACCTTGCCGGGTCAACCTGGTCCCCTGATCTGTCTCTATTAGACTTTCTCCAGTGTGGCCAGGGTCATGTCAAAATTGTCGTGTATGTATCAAAACCTTGTTCTTTGGATGGCTTTAAGGGTAGCATTACTAATGCAATCCTTTGAATGAACAGGAGTTGAAAATTTTCATAAAACACAAAAATCATCTAGAACAAGGCATAACACAAAATGGTGGTTATGAGAAACGTCAATATTTTAAACAATTAATTTCAAATGTTCTTTATAAATCTGTGGCATTTATAATTCTGAAGTTATTAAATCATGGCCCAATATCTCTTGGATCTGGGCTTGTCGTGAACTGAACCAGTCCTGCAATATTTTTATCCAATTGTTAAATTTTGAGGAGAGGGGGCTCCTTTTATCAATTTAAATTATCAAACTTTAAAATTTTTTTTGTAATTTTGTAGCATTTCTACTACTGAAGTTTTTAAAGATTAAACCTGCACTAAGACTTTTAGCATAAGGCATCTTGGATCTGCTTTCTTCATTTATTTTGCAGTTAGCTTTTTTTTAAAGAAAATACTTTCATTTCTTTCAATGCAAGAAACCTGATTTTTTGTAGATGAATTGCCTGTTTTTTTCCCTCAAAATAAGCATCAAAATGCTGTTTACCCCTCTTAAGCATTTTCTGGAACAGAGAAAGTTCACAATAAGGAATAATGCACAAGAAGTCCCCTTACCACTACACAACAGTAAGTCAGACAGTAAGTATTTATTACATAAAGTGGTTAATCTAATGGCCAAGCACAGAGGCATCCCCCAGAAGGACCATAAAGGGACACTTTCTGAATCATAAACATTACCATACCCACCATTACCAATTCATCCCACTTCTGTCATCATTCCCCTCTGCTATCCCCACCTCCCAGGGAGACAGAGGGTGGCAAGGAAGACCTCTGCCACTTTCCTATACCATCTCCTACCCTACATGGGGTCAGGGTTGCTACCCACTCCCCACCCCAGTGGGGCTCTACCCAAGAACTATCTTTAACACTGTTCTGCCCTTAAGGCCTCTTCCACCTTCTCATTCCAAATAACTACAAAATGCATAAAATATCCGGAGATCAACCTCTCAAAGCAAACAAAAGACATAGATTCATTTGCAAGTCCTTAAAGAAGTAAAGGACAACCTAAATAGCTGGAAGAATATTCAGTGCTCATGGTTAGACCATGCCAATATAATAAAAATGACAAAACTATCAAAATAATGCTTTAATGCTATACCAAATTAAAAAAGGCATATGTAACAGAGCCTGATAAAATAATAACACAATTAATTTGGAAAAACAACAGATCTAGAATATCAAGGGAAACAGCACGTCCAGACTTCAGACTATATTGTAAAACAGCTGTCATCAAAATCATCTGGTACTAGTTTAAAAAAAAAGGAGATATAGATCAATGGAACAGACTAGACAAGAGAGCATCAGAAATAATGAAACTCAATAACCCAGTTTTTGAAAATGTGGAAGGCATTAATTACCTAGGGGAAAAAATCCTTATCTGATTAAAATCTGCTGGGAAAACTGGAAAGTGGTCTGGATTAGAACAGTACCATATACTCTTCCAAATACCTTCTAAATGGATGTGACATTAATATTAAAAGATGATACTATAAAAAAAATTAGAAGAGAAACAGATCATGTATATCTCACAGTTATGGGTAAAAGATACATTCTTAACCACACAAAAGATAGAGGCAATTACAAAGATAAAACAGGTACTTTAATGACTTGAAATTGCAAAGGTTTTGCATAGACAACACTAATACATCGAGGATAAGAAGTTAAATGGTTGAACAGGGAAAAAAATCTTTGTATCATATTTCTCTGGTAAGAGTTTGGTATGTAAAATATATAAACGTGTGTGTGTGTGCGCACACGTGTGTGTGTGTGTGTGTGTGTGTGTGTGTGTAGTTGAATAATGGTAAGGGGTCTCCTGAACTTGTCTTTTTGAGTTGCCATATTTTCCAGAAGTATGCAAAAGACTCTGAACATGTCAAGAATAATCCCCTCCAAGCTGACAAAATTTACCGTTTGCATCTCAAACTGAACTTCCTGCGTGTCCTTGGGTGACAAAACAGGTGCCAGTCAGTCTGCATTAGATGGGAATTTGCTTGTGCAGCTGGGACCTTTGTAAATAAGCAGACCATCCTATCTTCATGGTCTAGCAGTTCCCAAGAGAAAAACATTGGGCTTTGGTGCTGCCTGGCTCCTCCCCTCCAGGAGGGGTTTTGTCCTTTTCCCATCCCTACTGCTCTTTCCCTCCTCTGATGACACTGTCTTTGAAGTAGAGATTTGTGTTTTCTCCTTCTTCCTTTGTCCTGATGTTATTAAAAGACAAACTTCTGTATGGATTGTGAACTCTTTGGGTTCTACATGCATGTTCATTTACTTTGTAATAAACCTAGTTTTCATGTAAGTTTCATGAAGTTGTGATTCAGTTGTAGCTGTCTGTCTCTCTGTCTCTGTCTGTTTCTCTCATTCCTTCTTTCTCTCTCTCTCTCTCTGTCTCTCTCTCTCTCTCTCTTCCTCCCTCCCTCCCTCCCTCTCTACCTATGTATCTATCTCATTTGCCATTCACCAATAAACAAATGGTCAAAGGACATCCAGTGATCAAAAGAAGTACTACAAAGTATTCATAACCACATGAAAAAAGCGCCAAATCACTAATAACAAAAGAAACACAAATCAGAACAACCCTGAGGTTTGACCTCATACCCACATGCATGCTCATTTATCTTGTAATAAACCTAGTTTTCATGTAAATTTCGTGAAGGTGTGATTCCCTGTTGTAGCTGTGTGTCTATCCCTCTTTCTCTGTCTCTGTCTGTCTCTTTCTCTCTCTCCATACACACACACACACACACACACACAGATATGTGTGTATATGTGCATATATGTATAATCATTTGTCATTCAGCAATACACAAATGGTCAAAGGATATTCAGTGATCCTAGGAAGAACTGCAAAGTATTCATAACCACATGAAAGAAGCGCCAAGCCACTCATAACAAAGGAAACACAAATCAGAACAACCCTGACGTTTGACCTCATACTCTGCAAAGTGGCAAAAGAAAAGGACAACACACACTTTTGCCTTGTTGGTGGAACTGCGAAGTGGTATAACCGTTTGGAAAGCAAACTGAATGGCATCAAGAAAGTGACAAAAATGTCCACACTCTTTAAAACAAAGACCCCATTGCTGGCCTTCTACCCCAAGAAAACCATCCGTAAAGGCCGCTCAGTGTGACTGTGATGGACAGAGCTCCTGGCGTCTGAGAAACTCATGTTCCTGAGTTCAAATCCAGCCTCAGACAAATATTTCCTAGCTGTGTGAAGCTGGCAAGTCACTTAACCTGGCTGGCCTCAGGTTGCTCATCTGCAAAAGGAGCTGGAGAAGCAAATGGCAAAGGACTCCAGTATCTCTGCCAAGAAAACCCCAAATGGGCTCACGAAGAGTTGGACACGACTGAAAAAAGACTTAACAACCACATCCACGCCATCAAGATGGCAAAAGGTCCCCATGTACTTCAAAACATTTTCAGCAGCACTTTCTCTGACAGCTAAGAAATGGAAAGAAAGTAGAAGCCCATCTACTGGGCAAGGGCTACACAAAATGTGGCATGTGAACCTCACGGAATGTTTCTGAGCTGTAAGGAATGATGGGGGTCATGAGTACAGAGAAGCATGGGAAAAGCTTTTGTGAACTGCCGGAGCAGAGCCAAGAAAAACCATCCACAGGAAGTGTAAGAATAGAAATGGAGAGGACAAGGGCACATCGAAAAATCAAAAGTAAACACACCAAAGTCAGAAAGACCAAGTAGGGCGGAGATAGGAGGAGACACCCCCAAGCTTCCTCTTTGTGGAGGGGGGGAGCTCCAGAGGTCTTGCACCTCACGGAGTTTTGGACATTCTCCACGTACCAATCACTTAACGGTGATGACCCTTTTGGAAGTCCTCTCTAGAAAAGACCACTATCATTTGTCATATAGGATGGCTCTCTTGAAATTCCAAATGCCACGTAGACAGACAGCTTGAGCTCAACATAGTCAAAGCCGAATCATCCTCTTTCCCCCAAACCCTCCCCTCAGTTGCCATCTCCAGTGATGACTCTCAAATCCACCCATCCAGCCCTAATCCCCTGCTGACTTCCCAACTGCCTGGTAGCCATCTTCAGTATGCTGAATTTCACACATCCCAAACCGAGCCGTGATCTTCCCCCCGCCCCCAACCCTCCCCTGTTGCCGCAGAGGGCAGCAGCAACCTGCAGTCTTTCAGGCTGAAACCGAGGAGTCCTCCTCCGCCGCCCACTCTCTCGCCCCTCCCATATCTAGCCTGTTGCCAAGGGCTGTCGGTTCTACCTTAGCAACAGCTCTCGGAGGCATGCTCTCTTCTCTGCTCTGATACTGCCACCTCCCTGGTGCAGGGCCCCACGACGTACTGCAATAGCCCGCTGGCGTGCCTGCGGCCCCCACTGCAGTCCCCTTTAGGTTCAGCCACTAAGGAGACTCCCTTCGGGCGCGGCTCTGACCGAACTCCGGGGCTCTCGCACTCAGATTCTAGAAGCTTCCCAAGGCCTCCGGAATCCGAGACATCCTCCTCTTGGGGGCGTTCCACGCCCTCCCTCACCTAGCCCCCTCCTCGCTCTCCAGGCTTCTGGCACCCCACGACCTAGCATTTTCTCTTGTCCTCACTGCCACGCTCTTCCCCCCAGAGACACTGAGCTCCTGGCTCTTCCAGGAACAAGAAGCCCTCCCTCCACTTCTTGGCTCCATGCATTCTCTCTGGCTATCCCCCAAGCCTGCAAAGCTCTCCCTTCCCACCTCTGGCTACTGGCTTCCATCTTGGGGAAGGACTGGAAGCCTTCCCCCAGCCCTCTTCATTCCAGGGCCTTCCCCTCTTATCTCGTCTGTAGCTTCTCTGGACCCCTCACCGCCTGCCGCCATCCCTCAGACTGCCATCTCCTCCAGTCTGGGGCCTCTTTTGGCTTCCCGGCTCGTAGCACGGTGCTCGGCACAGAGTAGGGACTTACTTAATCGACGCTGAATGACCGCCTGGCAGCTGCAGGTTGAAGGGGATAGGACTTTGCTCGCTATGGGGATGGCCGAGAGATACACCTTCAGAAGCTTTTCCCTCCGCCTCAGGGAAGGCCCAGGAGCGGGGGTGGGGGGTGGGGGGGGGCGGGGAGAGGAGGGAGGTCTCGGCAAAGGAGGCTGTCGGGAAAGAAAACGGCCAGCTAGCGTTTACGGAGACCCACTACGGGCCAGGCACTGTCCCAGGCCAGGCCAGCGTCCCATGCAGTTGCTCTCATAGTTGGGGAGGTTTTCTGGGAAAAAGGAGTCTCCCGCGCCATGAACCCAGCCCGCCTTGGGTGGGGGGAAGGGACGAGGCTGAGGCTAGGAATCCATTAGCAAGCGTCTATGCACCCCTCATCGCCCAGTCTGCCACCTTACCTTTGCATGAGGGCCCGCGAAGGTCGGACCAGAAGAAGCTGCGCGGCCGCTTTTCCTCTGACCCGGGTGGGCCAAGCCTTCCAGACCGCAGCCTAGGCAGCCGCGGGCGGAACGACTCGACAAGCCACAGGTTGCCAGCGCAGTCGCGTGGAGCCGCAACCACGGTCTTCGCCAGTGCGCGTGCGCGGAGCCAGGGTGTGAGCCACGCCCTCTCCCCTCCCCCCTCCCAGCTCCACCCCAGCCTGCCGGGACTAGATTCGCCTTCCTTCCTGTTCTGGCTCGGGAAAGGAGTGCGCCAGGGCCTGGCCCTCCCCACTTGCACATACTAGCATACCTGAGGCCGATGGCAGCCACTCTCTCAGTCCGCTGAGGCCTGGGAGATGGTTCGAAACTTCTCTAGCGTCTAACAGTCCCCTCGGGCCACATAGAGGCCGCTGATTCGCCAGCTCGTTTGTCCCGCCCCCTTCTCTCTCCCCATCCCCCCAACGAACTTCTGGGAGAACAGGAAAACTGATTGGCCGAGGACCCTGTCGAGGGAACCAATTAGAAACGCGTTCTCTATGACCCACCCAACTTCCTTCCCTAAATGCCGCAGAGCTTTGCTTGGTGCGACGGTCTATCCGCAGTCTCGACCTTGTTTTGCTAAGGTCTGGACCCGCCTCCGAGGCCTTGTCCCGCCCCAGGCAGTCTGACGTGATGGGGAAGGGGGAGGGGCAAGGTTTGAGGGTGGGAAAGAGTATTTCGCAGTCCCCGGGTTAGCGACTGTTTGGGGCGAGACGCTGGGGATGAAACCCCAGAAGGTGGGGTGGAGGGGCGCATTTGTACCCTGACCATTTGGATTGGGGTTTCATTATGGGCTAGTGTAACTGCCCAATTATTACGAGACTCAGGAGCGGGTTGAGGGCTGGTGAGTTAGGGGACCCGGCGCAAGTGAGAGACCCTCTGCACTCCCGCGTGCCATAGAGTTGTCATGGAAACGATAGCGTGTTACAGGAAAAAGATTCAGGCACTATGTGAAATCCCCGATCCTTCCCCCCCCCCCCCCGGGGGTTAGGGGTGAGGCCCCCTGCCAGGCTCCCCAGAGAAGGATCACAGGGATAGGGACGCTGACCCCACCAGAGCAGTGGACGCCCGTTGAGAGGGGGGCAGAACGGGGCCAAATTATTTAAGGAATCCAAGAATATCTCACTTAACCTAAGAACACTGATGCAGTGGGGGGACAGTGGCTAGAGGGCTGGCCTAGTACCTGAGTGGCTGTGTAGCCATCAAATCCATAAACAAGCCCTTATTATGTACCTACTGTGTGTTAGACATTGGGGACAATAGATATAAAAACAAAATTCTCTGTGCTCCAGGTAACCCCCTAAAAAGAGCTCAGACTAATGCATAAGGTTTGCAAAGCACCTTACATGCATTACCTCATCTGGTCCTTATATCAATTCCTTTAAGTACATTCAATTACGAAAACTGAGTGTTTGAGACAGGATTTGAATTCAGGGATTCCTGATTCCAGGTTAACTATTCTCCTCACTCTGCCTTGTTGCCTCTAAGACTTAAGGCACAAATGAGTTTCTGCTGGAAACAGCTGCCTAGCACAGTGGGGGTCAAATGTGGCCTCAGATACTACTAGCTGTGACCCTGGGCAAGTCATTTAACCTCTTCCTTCCCTCAACTGTAAAATGGAGAATTATAATAGCACCTACCTCATATGGTTGTTGTGAGGATCAAATGGGATGTTTGTAAATCCCATATACCAAGGGCTTAAATGCTTATTCTCCTCATCCTCATCCTCATTGATCTGTGGAGTTTCCACACCAGCAATTCCCCACATGGATGAAAATCACAGATTGGGATCAAAAAAAAAAACAAACCAAACACATTCATTCCATTTCCTTTTTACAAAGCCCACAGAGATAGGTTCAAGAGAGAATGACTGAATGGGCTCACCCTAGGGTGCAGTTGTTGTTTGTTCTTTGTTCTGGAAGACAACCGTGACATCAGGGAGGTGATGTCATGATATGCAAGTGAACTGGATTTAAACTAGGAAGATCTGTGCAGTCACCAGCCTCTATTTCTCCTCCCAACCCCAACCCCTTAGCCATCTGAGTCCAGTGCTCAGATATCCATCTGGACAAGTGAAGAAGGCCTGCCCAATGCAATGGGAGACCTTGGCCTTTTTAAGCTAACGTCTTTAACTGGTCTCAGTTTGACTGAGGCAGTGTCCATTCAGTGATTAAGACTAGGCAAGAAATGAAGCAGAGAATGGCCTCTTTTACCTAGTCCAGAGGTTCCCAAACTTATTTGGCCTACCACCCCTTTAAAAAAAAAATTACTCAGCACTTCCTGGAAATGTACTTTCTTTAATCCTTTAACTTTTAAAAAAAATTTCATTTCAAAAAATATATAATTTTTTAAATGATGTATCTTATTTAATAATTTATTGTAAATGTGTAGTTTTTTCCTGCATTGAAATTTTGATGACACATTACATCATGTATCATAGTATCATATTTGTAAGCAAGCTATTACATGCACATGGGGCAGCTAGGTGGTGCAGTGGATAGAGCACCAGTGCAGGAGTCAGAAGGACCTGAGTTCAAATCTCACCTCAGACGCTAGATACTTGCTAGTTGTGTGACCTTGGGCAAGTCACTTCACCCCAACTGCCTCATCCTGGGTCATCTCCACTCATCCTGATGAATATCTGGTCACTGGATTCAGATGGCTCTGGAGGAGAAGTGAGGCTGGTGACCTGTATAGCCCTCCCTCACTCAAAACAAAGTCAAGTGCAAGTCATGTCATTGTTTCTTTGATGGCATGGTTTTCTTCTGCAATGCAGAGCGAACACACACACATGCCCATATTCTTGCTGATGCATGCTGGACTTCTTGACAATGCACAAAAGGCTTGCCTGCCAACATATACTTGTTAAAACCTGTCAGTGGACTTGACCACTGGTCTGTTATAACTTCCATTTTGTGTATTTATTTGGAAAATAATGTAATCACTACGACTTTAACTGTTACACAAATGATGATACATGTGCAAAATATTTTTTTCAAAATTCCCTTCTTTCCCTATGCTTCCACTACCCCCTTATTTTTATTCAATGCCCCTCAATTGCACCTAAGGCTGCTACTGCCCCTCCCCAATCTTCAAGTGCCCCTCAGGGAGCCATATTTGCTACTTTGAGAACCTATGACCTAGTCCCCTCCCAAAAAAATCAATCTGGGAGGGGAAGACCCTTAGGGTTTCTAGCCAAAACAGAAACAATTGCTATTTACATTCATTCACTCTCAGCCAATCAGGGCCCAAACAATGACCTAGTGGAGCTTGGCCTGGGCCAAACCGTTGGCCAATCAATGACAGCCAGAGTGATTTGAGTTTAAGGCAAGGTCCTTAAGAAAGCACTCTAGGAGCAGCTAGGTGGGGCAGTGAGTAGAGCACCAGCCCTGGAGTCAGGAGCACTTGAGTTCAAATCTGGTCTCAGACACTTGAAAAACTAGCTGTGTAATCTTGGGCAAGTTACCTAACCCCAATTGCCTTGCCTTCACCACTCTAAAACAAACAAAAAGAAATACGTAGGCTGTAATAGCTAAGGAAAAAGTACTTGAATCCTTAGTCCATTTAGAAGTGAAAAGAGTAAGACCAGGGGGCATCTTGCCCAAACTAGAGAAAGCTCTCCAAATATCTAAGGAACAGATAAATTAGATAGCTCATGCCATTCTTCCCTGAAAAGCCTTGGTCATTTTTATTTCCCAAAACCTTATAGTGGATGAGAGATTGGTCACACCTACCCTGCCTCCCAACTAAAAAGTCTGGAGGAATAAATTGGAAAGCAAAGTGTGAACTTTCACCCAGTCTTCTATTAGCATTGCTTACAAAGTTAATGAGTGAGCTTCTTGAGTGAAAGAACCCATTCTCATGTAGTCTATCTTCCCTGACCTGATAACACTTAAAACAGGGTGCACACACTCTTACCGCTAAAAGGTGTATAGTCAACGTGAGCTGTACACAGTTGAGTTACCCATTCTGCAGCCTGTTTCTTCCAAGACAACAGTTAATTTATCTCCACCTTAGCTGACCTCCCCCAGATGGCTGAACTAAAGTTGTGCAAGGCTTGCACAAGCAAAAAAAATTTGCTTCCAATAAACAACATAACCACAGATGCCACCATTGAGACTGTTAGTGAATTCCTTGAAATGTTATTCATAATAACCTTTACCATTTAACAGCTTTGGACTTGAGAAAAATGGCTTTACTCCAAGGGCTAGAAAACAGAAATCGTGGTATAGAAGATCCTATGCTGGCCCTAGAGTCAGTAAGACCAAGCTATAAGATCCAGGACAAATGAGTTCAGTAAGCTCAGCTCCAATTTCTTTTTTTCTAAAATAAAAAGCACCTACTTTACAGGGGTTGTGAGTGTCAAATGAAATAATATATGTCAAGAACTTCAGAAACCTTAAAATGCATGACTTTTTGTCGTTCTTCACCTGTGTCCAACTTTCCGTGACCCCATTTGGGGTTTTCTTAGCAAAGATCTTGGAGTGGTTTGCCATTTCCTTCTCCAGTTCATTTCACAGATAAGGAAACTGAGGCCAACAGAGTTAAGTGACTTGCCCAGGACCATACAACTAGCAAGTGTCTGAAGCCAGATTTGAACTCAGAGAGAGGAGTCTTCCTGACTCCAGGCCCAGTACTCTATCCACTGCAGCACCAAAAATTATATGGCTGTAGCTGCTTTATATATGTATACATTCTGTTCTACTTAGGGTAGTAGCCAGCTCTCATGTATCCTTGGTAAAAGTTAACCAACTGCAGGTTTTGGGGAAAGGGCTCAAGGTTTAAAAAGAATCAAAGGGCATGGGGAAAAAACCAGGAGAGCATGATTTAAACTGGAGAGGCATTATGGCTGCCCTGGTGGATAGAGTGGCCAGGTTTAGAGTCAGAAAACCATGGGTACAGGTCCTATCTTTGTCATGTATTGCTTAATAGTATGGATTCTCTCCTTGTATATGCCACTTTCAAAGACAGACATGGAAGGACATTCAAGGTCATTACAGGTATAGAGCAATTATTCAGTTTAACTTTTTGGAAAAAATTAAAAACCCATTTTTCAGGCTTTAAAGAAAAAATTCTTGATTAGCAGTTGCAAAAACTCTGTTTTTTCCACTATTTGGTAGAAATATCCACTTGAGATGAAAATGAAAGTTGACCTAAGTCAAGAATGCAAAGATTCGAAAACAATAAAGTAACACCACTTGTTTAATGCCTTTTTATTGTTGACTCATGTCCTCAAATGTGGTTAGGTAAGTAGTCTTAGTTTGGACATTTAGAAAGTGAAACAGAAGAGCTCACAACACATAAAAACCATAAGATGGCAGAGATGACCAGAACTAATGGGTTGGTTTTGTCTGTTTTGTGTCATTTCCTTGCAGAAGGAAGATAGCAAAAGGGATACAGCATGGGAAGCCGTGCATCACAAAAGCTCTCATTCCTGTTTTGTAACCCCAGAAACTTAGACCTGAAATGAAGGCAAATAGTTTGTGAAAAGGTGAGAGGCGACTTCACTAATCCAGTATTCGGGAAGTTACAGGTATGCTAGTGTTTTAAGGAAGTTTGAACTGGGGCTTGGGAAAGAATGGTAGAATTTCTTTGCCATCTACACCGTTCAGTATTCACACACAAATTCACACTTTTAGAAATTACAAATAAAATAAGAACACACATCTGCTTAAGAGGACCGGATTCTCTCTACTCTCTCTCCCCTCTCAACTCCCATCACTTCTAGACTTCTTATCAGAACACTTAGACACAAGGCAGCAAAAAGTTATAGCAGCATTTCTATGCACAAGTAAACACTTTAACAAGAACTTAATGAACCTAAAGCTGCTGAAGAACAAACAGAAAAGGCATTACCTACAGGCCCTGGTCCTTAAAAAACAAATAAAAACAACAAAATCTACACCTTTAAAACTGTGACTTCAAAAACTCCACAAATATGTCAACTTCTTAAACAAAAGTTGACAATGCTGATTTTTTTTAGCTGGCCACAATGGATTTCACAGCATTTACGATATATTTGGCACTAATGCCAAACATATCAAGCAACTCCGCAGGTTTTCCACTTCGAGGCACCCCAGACACTGCCAGCTGATGAACACTGATGCCAGGCATACCAGAAACAGCTGCACACACTGCTTCCCCAATACCACCTAGGAAAGAAGGGTTGTACAAGGTCAGAAGAGTCCAACTTGGCTTGATAATACTACTAGAAAATTCCTCAGTCTTCACAGAGACTACTCTGTGGTACTCTGACATATCACCTGGGATAAGTGGGGAACTTGTAGAACTTTGTTCTTGGTTCTGTGAAATTTGTATTTAGTCCAAGGGCTGCCCTTGAGGACATAGAGGGGATTTGTTCTGTGAAGTTTGGATCCCAAGGGCCATATCTGAGGACCAAAAGCCACAGGTTCCCCAATCTGGCCTGGGAGAATGTTAGAAATAGAAGAGGTAGAGGTTACTACATGGGTGGCATTTCAAATTATAGGAGCAATTCTACTTTGCCTGTTGAAATCTCTACTTTATCCTACCTAGTAGGTGTAGGGGGTATAATGAATAGTTTCCAGAATAGTGATCAATGAGAAAATGTCTGGGCCCAGTTTGACATTTTTATAATTCAAGGAATTAGTGTGTTTTAATCAGTCTCCAAAATCAGCATTATTTCTAGATTTTGTCTGCCTATTTATATGGTAGAAGTTTATCTCCTATGTTGTTCCCTCGAAATTCCATTTTTGCTTTATTGACCCTAAAGTTATAGTACCATTCCCATACACAGTACCATTTTACCAGAAAGCCCTTCGGACAGCAACGTGAGTGAAAACGCTTCAATCAATCACTAACCTTCTTTATAATGATCCTCCACTGTAATAATACGCCCCTCTGTTACACTGGCACTAGAAAGGATTGTGGCTCGATCCAGTGGCTTGATGGTGAATAGGTCAATTACTCGGATAGAAATACCTGAAAGACCAGAAAGGGGGATAAGAGATACAGCCTCATGTAGAAAATGAGGGAAGTGAAAATAAAAAGATCAGCCAAGGCATGTACCAATTCAGGCACAAAGTCTTGCTATCTTTACTCAGATGTGTGACATAATTCTTTTTTAAATATTTTGTGTGTGTGCAATACAATTCTCAGTTCTTAATATATTACCATCTTTAGAAAGTTCCGCAGCAGCTGCCAAAGCCTCATGCAGCGTAACTCCAGCTCCGATAACTGTGGCCTTGTCATCAGCACTCTGATAGATCACCTGGCAAAAAAAAATGTTAAAAATAGAAGGGGCACAGGTTAGGATATGGATGGCATCTCACATTCTAGGAGGCTTTTGTTTAATTTTATTTTTAGTTCTAAATTCTCTCTCCCTCCACCTCCTCTCCAACTCTTTAATAAGGCATGAAATACGATACCCATTATACATATGAAATTATGCAAACCACATTTCCACATTTGCCATGTTCAAAAAAGCAAGAAAAATGAAGGGGAAAATATGCTTCATTCTGTACTCTGAGTTCATCTGTTCTCTATCTGAAGATGGATAACATTTTTCATCATGTGAGTCCTTTGAAGTTGCAGTGGGTCATTGTTATATATCTTTCACAGTTAATTATCTTAACAATATGGCTGTTACTAAGTACAATGTTCTGGTTATGCTCACTTCACTTTGCATCAGTTCATATAAGTCTCCCAGGTTTTTCTGAAACTCTCCCCTTCATCATTGCTTATAGAATTCTATCACATTCACATACTACAACTTGTTCAACCATTCCTCAATTAATGGGCATCCCCTCAGTTTCCAATTCTTTACCACTCCAAAAAGAGCTGCTATAAATATTTTTGTATATATAAGTCCTTTTCCTTTTTCTTTGATCTCCTTGGGGTACAGACCTACTAGTGGTATTGATGGGTCAAAGGCTATGCAGTTTTATAGCTCTTTGAGTATAGTTCCAAATTGTTCTCCAGAATGGTTGGAGGAGCTTGCAGCTCCACCAACAATGCATTAGTGTACCTATCTTCCCACATCCTCTCCTAGAAGTCATTTGCTGTACTCTGTCCTTTGGAACCTCCATTGTCATCCTTAAGCTTTCCTACATCCTCAGGCTTATGCAATGCTCTTTCTTCATTTAACTGAAACTTGCCTTTCCCTCAAAGCTCTTACCATTCAAGTCTTCACTTTCTCCCTCTCTACTATTCCCTTTGTCTACAAACACACTCAGGTCTTCCCCATGCTGAAATGCAAACACCCTACCCACATACACCAAAAACCCAAGGAAATACAAGGACAAAGTAATCAATCTCTCTCCCTCTGTAACTGCAACCTTCTAGAATGAGACCTCTTTACTTTCTGCTTCTACACATTTCCCTTCAAAATGACATAGCACTACTTCAGTCTGTCTTTTTTTCTCCCCATTTTTTTTTCTAATTAATAAATTTTTAAAAGAATTGTTAGGTTTTTTTTCAACTGTCTAGGACTATTGATCAGTTTATCCCCACCATCTGCTCATTTAATTGCAGAAGCCTATGATCTACTCTGGAATCAAGACTCTGATCTTGCAATATCTAGCTAGTAATATGGATTTTTGACTCACACTGGGCCATCCCATTGGAGACGTATTTTTCTTTTTAAAAGTCTGTCTTTCTTTGTATAGCACTTAAGCCACCCATGACCAAGCATCTATATTCATCTTGTTGTTTCTTTTATTTCTCTTTCTCTCGATGGAACACACACTGCCAAGCATTCAAACTATGCTTCAAAGAGCACAACTCAAAGACTATTTTACAAAGAACTTGCATGGGGCAAGCGATCACATGGTGGTCAGAAGAGGCAATACAAGGACACTCTCAAGGTCTCTCTCAAAAACCTTGGAATTGCTTGTGTGACATGGAAGACACTGGCACAGGACTACTCAGCATGGCATGCCCACATCAGAAAGAGTGCTGGTGCTCTATGAGCAAAGCAGAATTGAAATGGCTCAAAGGAAACACAGGATGGGCAAATTTAGAGTACCCACCCCAAATGTTCACAGGGACTATCTAAGCCCAGTCTGTGGTAGAGCATTCTGAGCTTGTATTGGTCTGATCAGCCACAGTCAAACACACTGAAACTTGACTTCATCATGGTGATGTCATTTTGGTCCTCTCTGAGAATGAAGGACAACAACAACAACAACAACACACACACACACACACACACACACTCACCTTAAACTCATAACCTGTTACATGAATTCACGTGCTAAATCATTATCAAGCAATTTACCTCTAGATGAGTTAAAAAATATAAAACATGGCAGCAGAGACGAATGCAGGTTCCCTGAATGACAGGCACCATCTCCATATAAATAAAAGTTTAAAACATGTGCACCAGATACAGGCTTACTGCTGAGATACAGTTAACATAGTACAAAAATTAGAATTAGCATGAAATCCTAAATGCTAAATCAAACATTGAGGGCAGAGGTGTCAAGCATATAGCCCACTAGTTTACAACACTCTTGAATGCCATTTAACCAGATTAAAATGTAATTGGGAAATTTTTTTTAAATATAATAAAACAAGATAACATTATGCTTTAAAAGAAAAAGGTCAGCAGGCAACTGCAGGGATCTTTATGTACAAATTAGTGGCACCCTCTCTATTGAGTTTGACATTACTGATTGAGGGTATTGTTTTTAAACTGCCTACTGGCAAGCAAAGGACTCTATGAAAATGCTTTTTTATAGCAACTCTTAAAACAGTCAACTGACTTTTTAGTCACAAATTGGAGCACTGGCATAAATAATTACAGACTGAAACAGTTGAAGCAAACATTTGTATGTGTTACCCCTTCAGAAGTTGCTAAAGAGACAAGGAAAATGAATGCCCCAACACAAAAGTTGTCCTCAGAGATGCTGCTTAGCTAGAATTCAACTAACTTAGACTGGTCTTGTGGGTGATTTGGACAGTAAAAGAATTGTTCAAGTCGAGCTAAAATTGATGAAGTTGTTCACTTGGGTGATATCCCTCCATGAGGAGAAGTGGCCAAAGGTTGCAATGAGGGAAAGCAGTCTCAGGAGAAGAAAGGATAAGACATAGGATAGAAAACAGCCCAGAAGACCATCCACGTTAAGAGAAGAGGAAAAATGCGAGAACTTAAGACTTTTTTACCTTGGCCTGTCCAATCTTAAAGTTTTCAAAGGGAGAATAAATAACTGAAGTTTCTGGTCTGCTGGTTCGGATGAAGCACATTCCCTAGGGTAAATATAAAAATGAGAGTTATATTTCAGAAATCAAAGTTCCAAATTCTAAAAAGAATTTTTAAAAATATTAGCTACAAAGAAAAAGGTAGGAGAAAAGAATAAACTAGTAAGAATTAATGCCAGTCCCTTTTAGAGAAGGAAACCTGTATTCTGGGCAGAAAACTGACAAGGAATAAGATACCTTAAAACCTTTAGAAAACAAAAAATAACACCTGAGTAAACATTGCTACAATGGTTTTTCTATTCAGACACAAAACCAAGGAGGAATCCAGCAAATCCCATCAGGGATGATCTTTACATGCTAAAATATCTGCTGTAGGTGAGTGAGATCCCAGATATATATTGACCTGTTTGTTATATCTGTAAGCCTCCTCTTTTAGGGATGGGGAACTGGGTAGAAGCTCAGCAGGTACAATTTGGAAATCTCTAAGATGGAAATGAATAATACTTTTACCATCACTAACGTAATTCTGGTACAGGGTAGCATGGAGACCAGAGAATAGTACATTCTTTGACTCCTCCCTTCACCAAAATGAAGTATAAATACCCATAAATATCCCCACGCATCACAATAAAGACAAGATGGGAGAAAAATCTAGGCCCCAACATCACAGCTACATCCTAGGCTCTTCCTAGCCCCAATTCTCTTTCTACGTGCACTCGTGATATTCAATTTCACCATGTATGCACTAGTCCAGAGGTGGGGAACCTGTGGCCTTGAGGCCACATATGACCCTCTAGGTCCTCAAGTGTGGCCCTTTGACTGAATTCATGCTTTACAGAACAAATCCTTTTATTAAGTCAAAGGGCCATTCTTGAGGATCCAGAAGGCCACATGTGGCCTCAAGGCCACAGGTTCCCCACCCCTGGGCTAGTCTGACCCAAGGTACATGGGCCTCCTTACCACTAGCTCCTCTAAATACTCTGATAGAAGTATTAACCTTGGTTCTATTCAGCAATCATATTGGAGCCAAAAACTCATAGGGCAGATCTCCTACTTAGCATGCAAAGTGGCCACCTGCACCCTATTCTGGCTCCTCCACTCTGGTGCATTCTCACTACCTTGTCCCTGCTGTTTGATCAACACAGACTACAAGCTTAGGGCAGGGATTTGTTTACATTCAGTAGGAAACCTAGGACATTTAAGAGCTCAATACTCAAGACTAGCACCTCGAAGATCTGTAATATATCATAATTCCTCAAACACTTATTCTTTAAAAGTAGCTGTAATTCAATGGTTAATTCCCTGTGTCCAACCTCTCCAAATTTAGCTTGGCTGGTCCTCAGACAAGAAATCTCTAGTTCATCACTGGACCCAGTTAAGTGGCACCAGACAGAACTTGTGCATCCTTGGCAGAACCTTTGAGAATTAAAGGTCAAATAATAGAGATTTTAGTGGAAAAAGTACTCAGTCTTAAAAATTCATTTTTTGCAATGAGAGTATGGAATTATTGTCTATCTAAGTTCTTCATTTCATTGCTTAGGCTTCTGGTCACTTAAGCAATCAACAAGTCTTTATTAACTATTTACTATGTGCCAAGCACTAGAGATACAAACAAAGGCAAAAACACAAAAAAACCGTTGCTGCCCTCAAGGAGCTTACTAATTAGCTGGGGAAACAATACACAAATAAATGGATATGAACAAGATACCCAGTTGTCAGTGTCACTACTCCGTTTGATTGCAAATGACAAGAAGATATATGAAAAGAAAAAAATCAATGCCAGCTACAAAGCATGTCTCATCTACAAGGCCCTCAAGTGTGACAATTTGATCTGATAAAAACTAATGCCAAATTAGTAGCAGAGACCAGAAAGGCAACATGGTAGGGTGGGAAAAGCACTGAATCAAAGGTAAGAGGAACTGGATTCAAATTCCAGCTCTGACATTTACTACCTCTCTACCTCACTGGGCCTTGGTTTCATCTGTTAAATGAGAGGGCTGGACTAAATGAACTCTCAGCCCCTTTTTACTCTAAACCTGTGGTCCTAAGAAACATTTTCTGTCTAAGCCAGCATTGTTCTAAATCAGGGGTGGGAATTTGTTCTGTGATGTTTGGATTCAAAGAGCCACACTTGAGGACCTAGAGAGCCACATGTGGCCTTGAGGCTGCAGGTTCCCCACCTCTGTTCTAAATCAAGGATCCTTAGCCTCTTTTGTGCCACAGACCCTTTGGGCAGTCAAATGAAGCCTATGGACCTCTGCTCAGGATATGTTTAAATGCATAAAACAAATTATATATGATTAAAAAAGAAAACAATTATATTGAAATACAGTTATCAAAACATTTTTAAAACAAGTTCACAGACCCCAGGTTAAGAACCTCTGCTATAAGTATACCTTGGTATTGGCAGCCAAATGAACAGCATATTCTGTAGAAACAGCATCACTTGGATAGAAAACAGTGCAGTTGGGAACAGTTCTGAACATGGCTAGATCCTCCAGAGCCATCTGGGAGGGCCCATCTTCACCTGAGAAAATCACAAGAAAAAGTGATTTAGTCCAGGCCAACACCAACCACTTCAATCCAATTCTCCAATCATTTATTTAATGTCTACTGTATGTGGAAAGCACAATGCTAGGGATATAAAGGTGACAGATCTGTTCAAGTCTCAGGCTTTCATTATTTTTAGTCTTCCTGCCACACAAGTAGGTTTATCTTCTTTCTCTTCAATGAGCTAACTTCTCTCTAGTCCTTCAGGGAAATGATGGAAGGGGGCAAACCACTGAAGTACCATATCATCTGACCTTTGCAAGATACCTTTTTTTTAATAACGCACAACCCTGTGCAAGGTCAGAATCTGATCCAAGTAGACACATAGCCCAAAATACTGGCACTCTCTGCCTCTAATATAATCAGGCTGAGAAAGAGTACCTAGGCAAATCCAAGTTTTAAAACTATCAGAAAATCCAGTTTGCTTCTGAAATGATTTTTTCTGAGGTATATACACAAATCAACTCCATGGATATGGTCACTGCTCACCAAGGAGTGATAGCCTAATCACCAAACTCCATGTCATCAGTTTTGCACACTCTGGGGCATTTGACACTGAACATTCACTCTTCCTTGAAGTGTGATCCCTCACAACTCATACTTCTTTAGTATTTCTTGAAAGTATAGAACACTTTCTATATATTATCCCAGTGGATCTTCTCAAACTGGTACAGTAGGTACAATAGAAAAGATCACCATGTTTGAAATGAACTCTAGTTCTGTGGGATTAAGTATGTCACCTTCACCTCTCTGAGCTGGGCTGGACTAGACTAGACTAGATATACTCTTAGGTTCTTTTCAGCTCTAAGTCTATAAGCCTATGTATAATCCTGTAAGGGAGGTATTATTATATCACCACTTTACATATAAAGAAACTGAGGATCACACAGCTAATAAGTGTCTGAGGTAGGTTTCAAAACTTGGACTGCCTGACTCCAAATATAGCATTATATCCACCATCTCCCTCTTTTTGCATCTATGACACAACACAATCCTGATTTTCCTATCTCCCCCATATTCCCTTTTCTCTCTCCATTCTCCTACTACCTAACAGGGGCAGCTAGGTGGTGCAGTGGATAGAGCACCAGTGCAGGAGTCAGGAGGACTTGAGTTCAAATCTCACCTCAGACACTTAACACTCACTAGTTGGGTGACCTTGGGCAAGTCACTGTACCCCAATTGCCTCATCCTAGGACATCTCCAGTAATCCTGATGAATATCTGGTCACTGAATTCAGATGGCTCTGGAGGAGAAGTGAGGCTGGTGACCTGCACAGCCCTCCCTCACTCAAAACAAAGTCAAGTGCAAGTCATGTCCTTGTTTCTCTGATGGCATGGTCTTCTTAGGTAACGAAGGACGAACACACACACACTGCCTAACAAGTGTTCTCAAATGTTTTTGTCTTTGTTCTTCTCTCTCCACATATCCTCACTTGGAAATGACATCTTTTCTCATAGTTTCCATGGAGAGACCTCCCAAAGCAGGGGTGGAAAACCTGCAGACTCAAGGCCACATGTGGCTTTCTAGGTCCTCAAGTGTAGCTCTTTGACTGGATCCAAACTTCACAGAACAAATTCCCTTAACAAAAGGATTTGTTCTATAAAACTTGGACTCAGTCAAAAAGTTGTACTTGAGGATCTAGAGGGCCACATGTGGCCTTGAGGTCACAGGTTCTCTACCCCTGTCCCAAAGCTTCTCTCTCACCTACCCTCAAGTTCGAGATTATAAACTCCCTACAGGACATTGTTTCTTAGATATCCCGCCATTATCTTAATCTCAACACTTCAAAAACTAAACTTATAATCACTCATTCCCCTGCCTCAATCAAAATTGCTTTACCTTCCAAACATAATTTCTGCAACCATTTTTCTACCCACTTGAGCTAGAAATCTTGTCTATCCAATATGTTTCAAATTCACCCTTTCTTCTCTATTCCTATCATCATTATCCTAGTCCAGAGTCTCATTATCTCATACCTACATAATTGTAATACCTGCCTACCTGTCCTCCCTACTCCACACTTCTTCCTTCTTAAGCCTATCATACCTTCTGCAATCAGACTAACTTCCCTAAAGCACCTGTTTTCCATCACATCATTCCCTAGCTTGAGCCTACAATGTCTTTTTTATTGCCTGTCACACTTTCGAGTGCAAACTCATCTGCTTGGTTATCTATAGCCTCCATTATCAGACGCTACCTTACCAGACATATATCTATCGTTCCAACAAGGCTTGTCTCCTCAATGTCCCCCCAAAATACCATGTTCAACTCCATGCCATTGCTCATGCTATTTTCCCTACCTGGATTACTTCCCTTCTCCCTTTAACTAAAGCCTTGAAGGTCTAGCTCAGACCTCTTCTCCTCTGTTGAATGATCTCTTTCATGTACTTATAGTCCATCCCTTAATAGTTTAAATATTTAATTCTTCTCTAAAGGTTTTGTTTAACTTAGCTTTGCCTCCCCAGTTAGATTCTTAAGCATAAGACTTGTCCTATTTCTTTTCTATCTATTCGCAGGATGTAGCACAGCAATAACACCTAATAAATACAGGTTAATTTATAATTTACTGAAAACAGTGGAATGGGCTATTTAATGGCTTGCCTTGTAGCTTAATGAGCTAAGATCACATTGCTTCTTCTTTCAGAAGACCTAGTTAAACTTAAAAGGCAGTATGGTATTGTCACTAACTATACTGTACTATAGTGGATAGAAGGCTGACCTTGTAGTCAAAAAGAACTTGTCTCTGACACATACTTAGCTGCATGATCCTGGACAAATCACACAGGCTTAGAGCCTCATCTGGGGTACTGAGAAGTTATCAGTTATAGATCAGCTGCTGATCTATTTCTGTAAAAGAGAGTTTCCACATCAGGAGTTCCCTACATCGATGAAATCACAGGTCTAGACCATGGAACTTCCCCACCTCCACACAAAAATACAAAGCATTAGGGCAGTTAGGTGGAGTTGCAGTGGATAGAGCACCAGCCCTGGAGTCAGGAAGACCTGAGACCTGAGTTCAAATTCTACCTCAGATACTTACTATCTGTTTGACCTTGGGCAAGTTACTTAACCCCAACTGCCTTCCCTTCCTCCCTCAAAAAAATACAAATGGTTCAATGGATATACTTTATAATTAGTTCTCTGTAACTAAAAGACAATAAAAAGATAGAATTCTGGCTAGCTATAAGACAGTACATACCAATGGAGACCCCACAGTGGGAACCACTAAGGTTGATGTTAGTTTGAGAGATGGCCCCCATCCTGATATGATCAAAAGCTCTGGTAAAGAAGGCAGCAAAGGTGCTAGCAAAAGCAATGGTCCGGTTTCGGGTGGCACAGCCCAAGGCCACACTGACCTATAACACAAAAAAACAATGAGTTAGGGGACAAGAGGAACTCAAGTGCCCTGCTGCTGCACGTTTGTGATATACTCACCATGTTCTGTTCAGCGATAAAGCATTCAATGAAGCGTTCTGGGTGCTCCTTCTTAAACAGCTCTGAAAAGGTGGAGTTCTTTGTGTCACCATCTAAGGCGATCACTCGATCATTGGCATGGCCTAGCTTAGCCAGGGCAGCACCATAAGCTTTTCTGGTGGCCACCTGGAAGAAAAAGGCTGCTAAATTGCAGAGTCACACTGAGGGAACTTTATCAAGAGACTAAATCTGTTAGTGTTCGTAAATCCCCATCTAGGAGGAAAGTAACTAAAATTCATTCATTTTCAAGGCTCTAAGAGGTGGGGGGAAGGAAAAGAATATTAACCCAGATCACTGGGGATAAGAAAATTCAAGCATTTGCCTATACCAAATATACTCAGTTTCCTCATGCAAACAAAAAAGTGAAAAGAAAGTAGTGTCATCTTATGTTAATGTGTTATGGACTCATTTGCTTCAGTTCCTTGGCATATGAAATAAGCATATTTGTTTATTTCACAAACAGAAATCTGACATGTGAACCTCAAAACTCCTATGCTTCAAGACCTGTAGGGATGATATCAAAATTGGTTTTGATTCCCTGATCCCTGGACAACACTATTCAACTCATCAAGTGTTAGTGTAGTGGGAGGAGCACAGAATCTGGAGTGTGAGCACTTGGGTTTAAACCTCAGCTCTGTCACTTACTAGCTGGGAACTTAGGCCAGTTTCTTCCCCTCTCTGAAAAGTCCCTTCCAGCTCTAAGTGCCTACTGTGGCACTGTGGCAGGCATCAAGGTTTCAGAGTCAAACAAGGGACAATACAGGCCCCCATGCCCTAGGGGAGCATACTGTCAACCTGGGGCTATAACATGTCAAATGGAAGATCATGTGAAGAGGGAGAGAATGCTAGCAAGCAGGGGATTGAAAAAGAGAAAGGCTTCCTGTAGGAGCTATGAGCTTGAAAGGTCAAAACAGGGCCCTGAGCATCTCAGCAGTGACAGGGTGTAATGTTAAGGTAAAGTTAATGGTGAGTGGGGGGAAGAGTTAAAGATCTTCCTCGCCCATTAATAGGCGTCTGACACTTTTGTTCATTTCTAATCAGACACTAGGTCACAAGGGTCATGCCCTCCAGTCCTGAAAAGTGTATGTATATGCTGAGATGAGGTTTTGCTTTGGGGCTTCCTTTTTAGAAGAAGGTTCATGTGCCAGATGAGAGTCTGGACAGCTACTAAGGAGCCCCCCAGTTTTTAAAACCCAGATGTTCATGATACTCTCTGGTAACAATGTGTGCATTGGTCAGATGGTCGGAAGCCCTGTCTGTTGGTCTTTCTGTTTGTAATTTCTGCTTGTAATTTCTATTTGTATTTTCTCTGAAGTTCAAGATGCTGACTTTTTCCCCTGAACTAAGTGAATGATATATGTGCTTGATTAAAGTAGATTGTTGACCCCTCAAAAGTTGTTTTCCTTTTAGAAAAGGAGATCTAAGAACCTGTACAGCAGGTCCTCCTGTGTATGCTGGGGTCCTTGCTGTTACATAGGGGCCCTGGCATCCCAGGAGTGAATAAGTTCTAGGTCCCAAGGGGATGGCAGGGAAGTACTCAGTGGCAGGAATGCAGAAATTCATCCATATAAAGACATTTCAAAGTCAAGTAAATAGGACTTCACAGAACAGATACTAGACAGTAAGAGAGATGGACAGGCTATCATTATTGCTCATTAACCAGTAGTGAAAAATCCTAATGAATACTTCATGAACGTCTCTAGACAGACTACTTACAAGACAAATGGGAGGAGTAAGTGAAGAATTTAAATTCTAATTTGTGACTTAGTTTATTACCGTTAATCCTTAATAACTATAGTCCCTGCCTACCTTGTCCCCAATTTGGTAGGCAGGTAGAGAAGGCATCTTGACATTCATGATATTGATCTCAGGGACATCTTCCACAGGTGACTGAGGAGTTAGGTTCTTGTTACTCTGTATCTGGCTTTCTATGGCCTTGATAATGGAATCTACTTTGTCCTTTGGCATAGGCTTGCCATGCCAGTCTTCTTCATCCTCAATACCTAGGATCAAACAATAAACATAGATCACCTATTTTCTAGTTAAGGAAACTGAACCTTTGTTCAGTAAAGCATCAATGTTAGACATTGATGGGATCTCAAGAGTCACCTGGTCTGTTTTCTAGTTTAGCACACTGAATATTCTCTATAAGTGAGGCTTAAAAAGCTTGATGAAGTATGAGCAAGAATTTCTAACAGCAGCTGGTGATCGAGAAAAGAGCTTCCCAAAGCAAAAGAAAGCTCTGTAGACTGCCCAACAATGAAATCTTGGTTCTTTTGTTACTGCTCCACCAGGGCTAGCAGGGGCAAGAGTATAGATCTGAGGTCAGAAGAGTGTGAACTCTCAACCCAGCTTTGCCATTCACCATCTGCATGACCTTGGGCAGGTGGTACACAGGGCTGCAGTGACATTCAAATGAGAATGTATGTAAATAAAGCACCAAGTAAGTTATAAATCATAGCAATAAAACATCTTCCTTTCTCGCTCGCCAGGGGGCAGAGCTCCCAACAGCCCACTTCACCTACATTAGTCAGTCAACAAATATCTACTAGGTGCTTACTATGTGCTAGGCCCAAAGAAAGTTCCTGCCCTCAGGGAGCTCACATTCCAACAGGGAAGATAGCATGCAAAAAATAGGTACACACAAGATATTTACAGAGTAGATGAAAGGTAATCTAGAGGGAGGATTCTAATAGTGAGAGGTGAAAGTGGACCAGGAAAGAAGATGGGATTTGAATTGTCTTGCAGGAAATAAGAGAAACTAAGAAGAGGAGAAGAGGGAGAACATTCCAAGCATGGGAAACAATTAGTGAAAAGGCAGAGAGTTGGGAAATGGGTCTAGGTTGTAAAAAGCTGGACATACCAGGCTTTATATTTGATCCTGGAGTATAGGGAGCCACTGGAGTTTCTGGAGTAGTGGAGGTGACATGATCAGACCTATACTTTAGATCACTTTTGGAGTTGGGAGACTTGAAGAAAGGAGGCTCCCACAAAAGTCCAGGCAAGAGGTTCTAAGAGCCTGAAGAAAAATTGGCTGCTGTGTGAGTACCATACCCATGCCATTTTTTTAGTGCTTCTGTGTTCCCAGGTAAAGGACCAACTGAGGAAGGGAGGAGGGAGAAGGGGAGAGATTTTCCCTTGAAGTCAGAGAGATCTGCATTCAAGGTCACTTCTGACATATACTAGTTGTGTGACTCATTGTCCCAGGCAACTCTTACTCTCTAGTTAAAGTCAGTTTTATTGATGGTTCTTTTTTAACGTCAGTCATTTCTGGAGATACCTCCCTACCCATATGAAATACAAGATTGTATTTTAAAAAATCATTCCCTCTACTTAAATACAGAGTGAGTCTCTGATTTCAAGGAACCAAGTTTGCATAGGAACATGCCCTGGCATCTTAGAAATGTAAAACTATCACCAGTGTGTACATGTACATGTACACACACACACAAATATACACATGTAACCTATGGTGTCTATGAGCTCCACTACACAGTCACAAACAACATTGCTTATCCTTTCTAGCCAAGTCTTTGTCAGTGCCAGACTTGTGCAAGATCTTTCCTGTTGTGGGAATAGAAGGCACATTGGCTTACTTGGAATACCACGGCCTTTGAAGGTCTTGGCAACTATGGCGGTAGGCTGGTTCTTCACTTGAGTTGCCTGCCAAAAGACTTCACATAGCTGTTCCACATCATGGCCATCCACAACATAGGTGTTCCACCTAATAAAAGACAGTTGGTTATAGAAGACCTCCACCATTTAAGAAGAGCAACCAGGGGATTCTCCTTAGCATTTCCCACCCAACTGGTCTTCCATTGCATCCTGAGCCATTTCCAGTCATTTTGATGAATATCTGGCCACTGGATCCAGATGGCTCTGGAGGAGAAAGTGAGGCTAGTGACCTTACACAATCCTTTACTCAAATCCAAGTCAACTGCAAGTCATGTGATCAACTTGATGTCATAGTCCTCTTTGAAAACAAAGGACAAACACAACAATCACCCAACTCTTTTCCTGGACTTTATCATGTTCAAAAACAGATTATTCAGCAAGATGAAATCAAGTCTGAATTTTACTCCTCAGCACCTCCTGCTGCTGGGACCTTCTTTCTCTGATTGGAGAGGATAGAGAGTGGACCCTGGAGACTTCCTCCCAGATCCTCCACCTTTAATAAAGGTGGAATTCTCCTCATCAATTCCTACCCAGCTACTTCCCTGGACTTCATCATCTCCAAAACTTCATCATTCTGCAAGATAAACTCAATCTTGAAACTCTTATCTCTTCAGATCATTTCCCACCCCAACTGCAGGACTTCATCATGCCCCACCTCCCCCCCTTTTCAGCTTCTTTTTATATGTTGCCCCACCCCCACCCCCATTAGATTGTGAGTTCCTTGAGGGTGGGACTGTCGTATGGCTTTCTTTGTGTCCCCAGCTCTTAGCACATAGTAGCCACTTAATAAATGTTTGCTGGCTCTTAATTGACTTATCACACCTAGAAGAAAAGGAAATGAGGAAAAGAAATGGCATTCCTTACCCAAAAGCTTCACAGCGCTTCTGATAGATATCTGTGCAGTGCTGTAAAGGAGCAGCTTCACTTTGTCCTAAACGGTTCACATCAAAGATCGCCACAAGGTTGTCCAGCTTATAATAAGAGGCAAAAGCCAAAGCTTCCCAGACAGAGCCTTCCGAGGATTCCCCATCTCCCATAAGGCAGTACACCCGGTAACTAGAATCCAAAAAACACAAGTCATATCATCCCTGCATGGTCCCAAGTTACAATGAGTCAGTTGGTCCAAGAGAGAAACTCAGAGACAGACTACAAAAAGTTACATTCCTGAAGACACTTACCCAGCAGTGCTCTTTACCATTCTGACATCTCTGCCTAAATCAATAGCTATATTAGCAAACAACAAATTAGGCCCTCAAAGTAGATTTTTGCTAAGAGCTACTAACAGAATTTTAAAGTTCTTCCTTAAGGTTTTTACTACTTCAGGACCACAAAGAAAGGAGAAAAAAATCCTACTTTCCAGAAAATCAATTCCTATAAATGATAATAAGGAACAAAGGAAAGGCAGCTGGATTTATATATGTTTTCCTTGTCGTTCCATTTTTAAAAGAAAATCACTACCTCGTATTTCTCATCTTTAAATGTTAAGGAGCCTATACTTCAGTCTAGTGGAAGGTAAGCTCCATTAGGTTGTACCAAACTAGAAAGGCTTCGAATATAGGGACAGACTATATGTCTGCTGTCTGAACACCAGCACAGTGAAGCACTCAAAATGTTGGCTGCTAGGCAATGGCTTCCTGTGACCACAGCAACTCAGCGACAGAGGCACACAGACCAAAAGACATCATACATTATTCTCTGATGTCCTTATTCCCTTCTATAGTACTATATAATCTCCCCCTTAGTGCAAGACAGAAATTGAGAAGAGGTTTGTTCTATACTAACAAACAATAAGCGTAGGGTCTAGTATGAGAAGCTTCCAGATGAAGAAATCTTCCTCTACCAATGCAGGTTGGCACCTTCTTCATAACTTACTGTCTTAGTCACCCAGAGCAAGCAGGAGTTAAGTAATTTGCGCAGGGTCAGAAAGCCAGCAGATGTCAGAGGCAAGACTTGAGCCCAGGTCATCCTAGCCCCTAGACCAACCTTCTCTCCATTATACTATCATCTCTTGTACATATTAACAAAACGTGGACCAAAAAGGCTTTGTAAAACTGTGATGTACTATTTTTAGGCTTAGTCTAGCCAGAGGTTCCCCAAGTGGATGATACCACCCTCTGGGGGACACTGGAATGATGGGGGAGGGTAGTAGCCTCAGTGCAATTGAGAAGTATTGAATAAAAATAAGGGGGCGGTGGAAGCATAAGGAAAGAAGAGAAGATAAGAAAATTTTGAAAAACTATTCATACATGTTTCATCTGTTGTATAACAGAATAAAGTTATAGTGATTATACAAGTTATAACCAATAAGTGGTCAAGTCTGCTAACAGATCTTAACAAGCAAGTGTTGACAGGTGAACGTGTCACACATTGTGGGTAAGTCCAGCATATACTGGCAGGAATATATTCGTGTTTACAATACAACACTATACAGTTACATGACTCAATGTTGCATCATCAAAATTTCAATGCAGGAAAAAAACCCACAAATTTACAGAAAATTATTAAATTCAAGATGCATCATTTTTTAATAGATTTTATATTTTTTAAGAAATATTTTATACTTTTTTGAAATGATGCAACTTTAAAAAAAACCTTTAAAGGGTTAAAGTAAATAGATTTGCAAGGGGGTGCCAAGTAACTTTTTTTTTTGAAAAATGAGTGGTAGATCACCTAAGTTTGAGAACTTCTAGTCTAGACTATGCCAGCATTTCAAGGATGAAAGGATACAGGATAAGAGTTAGATGTCCCCAGAAGTCAACTTTTGCAACATTCTAGAAATAATTTAAGGAGTTGGTGCTCTTTATTATCTTTCTAATCTAAACCTTCAGACATATAATCTAAACCTTAAGATGTCCATTGGATTTCCAAAGTGAAGAAAAAAATAAAAAGGAAAATTCTTTCAGGAAGTAAATGAATATGTGGTTTTCCAGCTCAATCTCTTACCTAGCTTTATCAAAATATTTTCCAGTATAAGCCATTCCACAGGCAGCACCAAGTCCCTGCCCAAGAGAACCAGTTGCCACATCAACAAATGAGAGTCTCTGTCATAGATAGAAGGAAAGACAAAATGAATTAGATGGCAGCTGTGAAACCCAGCTGTCATGCTACCAAGCTATAGCAGACAAGATAGAAGCAGTACAGTGGCCTTAGAGTCAGGAAGTTTTGAGTTCAAATCTCAACACTGGCACAAACTAGCTGTGTTACCCTGGACATTAGTTGCTGATTGACATTTGCAGAGAGAGTTTGTAGACCAATAGTTCCCCCCAAAAATCCAAATGCCCTCTCTCACTAAACTATTATTGGTGTTCATTTTCTATGTCTCACTTACACAAACCAAAGGCTTCCCTTCCAGATGGCAGCTTAAATGGAACTTAAAAGTCAAGAAGAAAATGTAAAACATGGTAGATACTTGCTGATTTCCCAAGAGTCAAGCATGTACAAACCAGGTATCTAGTACATGTGTTGAAGGTTTTCATTTTTAAAAAAGAATTTGATTCTTAGATGGAAACCAGAAGAGCTCAAGAAAGTAGGTATACCTACTTTTTAAATCAGATTAAATGGCGTATTGGAAGCTTGGAATATACAAGCATAACTATTCTGGAAATAAGAGTATATCCCATCTGTCTCCTCTTTGTGCATCTTGTCACGTGACAATCTTATTGTCTTAGTCTCATCCTTCCACCTGCTCACCCAATAGAATACAATTCTCTGCAAGAAGCACAATTGAGTTTTATTACATAAGCAGTATCTTAAAGGCATGTGGAATTAGTATATAAGTAGACCAAGAGCACCATTTCCAAGAATAGCTAGGCTCAAACACAAACATACAAAGTTGATGCCAAAGCACTCAAAATAAGGATAAAGGGAAGGGAAAGGAATAAGCATTTATGTAGCACCTACTATGTGCCAGGAACTGTGCTAAGCACTTTCTATCTCATTTGATCCTCACAACAACCCTGGGAGGTAGGTGCTATTATTATTTTCACTTGATGAAACTGAGGCAGACAGAGGTTAAATGACTTGCCCAAGATCACACCACTAATGTTTGAGACCAGATTTGAACTCTCAGGTCTTCCTGATTCCAGCATGAATTTAAGGTCAGCACCACCAACTGATATGAAATAATTCATCTTTGTTTCTTTCCCAAATATTCAATCTCTCCATCTGTCTTTTCTTCTAGTCCTTCGATGGCTAACATGGACTTCTGTTCCTATCGACCCACCTTCCTCGTATCTGCCCCCTGCCTTGGCTTTTCCCTAGTTTTATTCCACGTGGATTTTATCCCATGACCTTTTCCTCCTTTCAGACTCCTTCCCAGTAGTACAGCCCAGACTCAGTGTTTAATATTTTGTTGTTTCATTACACTTCTTTAATAATATTTAATAACAGTTGACACATAAATATTTTACTTTTATGTTTTATAAATCAAAAGATTTTTAATAAAATATAAGTTATCATATAAAATATAAATCTTCTATCTTTTATTTAACAGAGTTCCTGGCACACAGTAAGTGCTTAATAAATGTTTGTGGACTGACTTAAAACTTACAAAGCACTTTATGCAAATGTCCTTCCTTGATTTAAAAAAAAAACTTTTTAGTGACAGCTTTTGTCTTTGCATGGACTTTATTTTCACATATATCCCTCCCCTCTCTCCAATGCCCAATAAGCCATCCTATGTAGCAGAGAGAAAAACGTAGTTCAAGAAAACCAACTAATACATCAACCATGACTGACACTATATTCATATTCTCATATAAGCTCTGTCTCTCTTTCATATTGTTCTGTCTGTGTCTCTATGTCTCTGTCATCTCTCTCTGTCTTTCTCATATTTCTCTTTCGCTTTCTGTGTCTCTCCCATATTTCTGTCTCTTCTCTCTCTCTCTCTCACTTGTCTATTTCTCTCCCTGTCTCTCTCATATTGCTCTGTCTCTATCTGTCATATTTCTCTCTGTGTCTTTCTCATATTGTTCTGTCTCTGTCATAGTTCTCTCCATGCCTCATTCTCTCTTATATTGTTCTCTTTCTGTCTCTGTCATATTCCTCTCTGTCTCTCATATTTCTTTTTTTCTCTCATTTCTCTCTGTCTTTGTCTCTCTCACGTTGTTCTGTCTCTTTCTCTGTCATATTTCTCTCTCAATCACTCTCATATTTGTCTCTCTCTCTCACTTATCTCATATTTCTCTCCCTGTCCCTGTCTCTCTCATATTGCTTTCTGTGTCTCTCTGACACTGTCTCTGTCTCCCTCTAATATTTTTCTATGTCTCTCTCATTTCTCTTTCTCTTTGTCTCTCTCAAATTGTTGTCTCTGTGTCTCTCTCATATTGCAATATTTTGAAATAGACTATTTTTCTTTGATATTTACCTTCCTCTTAGTGTTCTGTACCCTGGAGATGACAGAACATGGATTCAAATCCAGATCTCCTGCTTTTTATTATTAACATTAATATGAATAATGACATTTGTATAGCACTTCAATACTTTATATCACGTGTATTTTATATGTTGTCATATTACACCCTTAAACAGCTCCATGCTGTTTTCTTCCTTCCTAGCCAGTTTGGTCCTTTGTTCCAGGACCCAGAATTCCAGCCTCTAGTCAGTGACTTTATTTTTATCTAAAATCTCCAGGTCTCCACCTAAGTCTTTCCTCTTCCCTGCAGCACCCCAAGCTCCAAAATCACCTAATTCTCAATACCTTAGTGTTACTAATCTCATTTTGGTCCTAGAAGGAAAATAGATCTTATTAATTTACACTAACATATGAATTCATATACTCCTTAACCTTAACCTTCCCCAGAGGTATTTGCATTTTTAATTAGGACTCACCCAAGTGAGTTTCCAATTGATCAAATTTGGGACAGTATATGAGAAGATATTTTTGTTATGGATCTAATACGTAGAAAGCAGGAACAAAAGCCAACAAATAGTGGTGTCCCTCTGATCCCAGAATTATGCTGCTGATTCAGAGTGGGGTGAGGAAGGGACCAAACTGACTGCATATGACTAGGGCAAAGAATAGTTGTGGACCCAAGGCCACACATGTACGGGGCAAGGAGCTAGAACGGAGGCAAGCTGCAGCTATGTGGCCTGAGTGTTGTCCCAGATTCAGCACCCAGCTTAGTCTGAGGCCTTTAGCTAAGTAACCAGGGCAGGGAGGCAGTCCATGAGGACACCTGTAGTTCTGTCACTCTGAACCACAACTCTCCAGCTAGCTGTAAGAAGATTGGGCCAGAACTGTGCCTAAAGGGACATAAAAGTGATCCAGCAATACCACTTCTAGGTCTGTATCCCAAAGAGATCATTAAAAAGTGAAAAGGACCCACACATATAAAAATATTTATAGCAGCTCTTTTAGTGGTGGCAAAGAATTGGACGTTGAGGAGATGCCTGTCAATTGGGGAATGGCTGAGCAAGTTATGATATATGAAGGTGATGGAATACTGTTGTTATATAAGAAATGATGAGCAGGTGGACTTCAGAAAAACATGAAAAGACTTGCATGAACTGATGCTGAGTAAAGTTAGCAGAACCAGGAGAACACTGTACACAGTAACAGTAACACTGTGTGATGACTAACTCTGATAGACTTAGCTCTTCTCAGCAATGCAAGGATCTAAAACAATTCCAAAAGACTCATGGTGGAAAATGCTATCCAAATCCAGAGAAAGAACTATGGACTATGAATGCAGATCAAAGCATACCATTTTCTCTTTTTTGTTGTTTTTTCTTTCTCGTGGTTTTTTCCTTTTATTCTGATTCTTCACTCACAACAGGACTAATGTGAAAATATGTTTAATATAATACACACACACACACTCACACACACACACACACACAGAGCCTGTATTAGATTGTATGCTGTCTTGGGGATAGGAGAGGGGAGGGAGGGGGAAAAAATTTGGAACTCAAAATCTTGTAAAAGTGAATGTTGAAAACTATCTTTACATATAACTGAAAAAATAAAATACTATTAAGTGAAAGGGATAAAAAGAAGACGGGACCAGCAGCAGTCTAACAGACCTCCAAGCAAGGGCAAGCCTATCTTTGTGTCACCCAGACCCAAATCAGAGTCAGGAGCTTGCAAAACAAGGACCAGGAAAGCAATCAAACTTTGCCCTAAATGGATAAATTGTCATTTTACTGTTACTAAATTGTCATTTCCAAATGCTGCTGTCTTCACATGTCAGTGAAGGAACAAAGAAAGATAAACTCAGAGTGTGGGTTTGGTTTTGTGCTTTTTGGGGTCTGATTTAAGGGAATTTAAAAAGAGAGGATAAAAAGCCTACACAAGGAAAGAAATGATGAAGAGGGAGGAACTCACTCTTTCTCATAACTGGGGTGTATCAGAAGAATATATAAACATGGAAATGAGGAGTACAAGCATCATGTGAACCTCCCATGCTGATCCAAGCCAAGCAAAGGAAGGCTGAACATACACAGAGTTTAGTGCAGAAATATAGTAAAGTCAACAGGGAAATATGGGATAGAGAGAAGGGAAGAGCAGGAGTGAGCTGGGAAAAGGGGTAGATGAGGAGGGAACAGTTGCAAGCAAAACAAGCTTCATCTTTGAAGGCTTGATTATGAATGGAAGGATCTGGGTTTAGCAAAGGGAAAGAATGAGAGCCCTCCAACTACAATATATTTTATTAGTGTGGATCTTAACTTCCTTAATTTTGCCACCTTTTCTCTTTGTATGAATCTTTACTATTATGTTTTTTTCTCTTTGCCTGCCCCTCACCCCACCACCTACAAAAAGAAAAAATCCTAAGCCCAGACAGAATGCCCTTGTAAATGTCAAGAAATAACTCCAAATTTATCTAAATTATAGATAGGATGTCTTTTTTTCTCTATTTTTACAAATTCCTATTAAACAAAAATGATGCTAAAAATCAATATATCCTTTCATCTCTCCAATCTTGGTCACGCTGTATTTCAAGTTAAGTAATTCCATATCTAATTTCCTAGTCAGCCCCTGGTGGTTGTAAAGAAGGTATTTTGTATACCTTGAAATATTCTGTTAAAATGTGGGTTGTCATTGCCCCCCCTTTTCTTGTTATCACCCCTGCTTCTAATTTTAGGCTAAATGTTAAAATTGTATGCACAGCATCTCAAACTCTTGGGAAAAGAGATGCTATCCAGTTAACAAATTCTATGCTTTAGGCTAATGCTAATCCCATGTAAATATTAAAATATGTAAATGATTATATGAATAAGAAACTATGCCAGGGCGGTAATATAACACTTCCAAGGCTAAATTAATGATTTCTAAAACATTATTTTAGGCTTCAGAGTAAAGAAGACCCAGGTTTAAGCCCTGTCTTCCACATACAATAGAGGTATGACCATAAGCAAGTCACAACATCTCAGAGCCTCAGGCCACTTTTTAAAAGTGTAAGTTACAGAGAAAAAATGTAATGGAGAGGAAAATTTCCTTTTCATAGGACAAAAAATAGAATGAAAACAAAAACACAAAGTACAAAAGCATGCCACACCCTGGCTTGTCTCCTTTTTTATTTGTTTGCTTTGATATTTTGTAAGCAAATGGCAAGAATGAAATTATTTTCTCCTGCATCCCCTCCATCTTCTCATCTCCCTGCTACCAATATCACTGCCTGAGTTTCTTGCTTCTCTTCTTCCCTCCAATCCACAATCATTATAAGAATTTACTTACATTTAAGTCATCAGCAAAAACAAGATACCCCATACCCCACTATGAGTGTCAGATCAAAGCAGCAGAGACTTTACAAAGGAGAACTTACAGGAGTAGGATGACCCTCTAGGTCGCAGTCAATCTTCCTCAAATTCAAAAGGTCAGCTTGGTTAACATCACCAGCCTCAGCCCAGGCAGCATACAGGATAGGAGCAGCATGACCCTTGGAAGTAGAACTCAAGATTGTAAGAAAAGCAATTCAAAGCTTCTGGTGCCGTTTGAATTCCAGAAGTAATAAAGTTCACTCATGTCCAAATTGAAGATTCTGCAAAAGTGCTCTGGTCAACAAAGATTTTAATTTAAGAAAATCTCACAGGGATTACACTCACAATATCCTTGTAGGATAGGTAAGGACTAGATAGCATTGCATAAATTTCTCACTCCCCACCTGCAAACTAAAATTGTGGGGTCTTGGAAAGAGTGTTGGATTTCAAGTCAGAAAACCTGGGTCTGAATGCTGTAGTACACCTATGTAACTTTAGACAAGTCATTTAATTCCAGGTTCTTCCTCTGTAAATGAGGGACTAGATGACTTTAGACAACCCTTTCAGCTTTAAATATATGATGCAAAAATTAATATTTTCCATCTCTCCAATCTTAGGCACATTGTATTCCAAGTTAAGTAATTCCATATCTAATTTCCTAGTCAGCCCCTGGAAATCAAATGGGAAATAACAAGAGTAGGGAGAAATAGCATATATAAGTATATACATATACAAATAAATTCTAAGTAAGGGCGGGGATGAGGGGGGAAAACACTAGTAGCAGGTATTACATTACAACTGCATTCAATACATCACCTCAATGAATCTTGGTTTTTTCACCTGTAAAATAAGGTGGCTAAAATACATACTCTCGAAGGTCCTTTTAAAAGAATCTTGAGAATTGGTCTTATCAGTAACCAACATTTCCCTCCCATCCAGCCCTCTACCCCCACAATGTTGAAGAAGCAAGGGGACCTTGGGTCATATTCAGCTAGGTTCCCATGTCTGAGTATGTCTCATTTGAGTCAAGAGAATCAAAGTAGGAACAGTCAAATTGAACAGACTGCTGTAAAACAGTACCTGATAGTTAAAAGTTTCAGGTTTAGAGAGCGCTTATTAAAATCAACATAAAAGGGTAAGGTAGCTAATAAGCCATCTTTTTTGCAGCACTTCATCTATCTTCAAAGGACCCTCATTAACAGCAATGTCCAGGAACCCTGACCCTCTTACCTTTGACAGAATAAATCGGTCATTGCTTGGATTTCCTGGTTCTGTTGGTTTGTATTTCATTGTGTTGAAGAACAACACAGACATGATTTCGGCTGCACTGCAGCAAGATGTGGGGTGACTGAAAAAAAAACAATATTTTCCATTTTTATACAACACTAAACCACTCATGACCAGTGATAAAACTGATGGATCAGCCTTACAGCACAAGGTTAAAGAGCAATGATATTTCTCTAACTTTCTTAACAAATCAAATGTACTTTTAATTGCTTTGTACTTGGAGAGCTTCTAAGAACAGTGTCTAATAAGATACAGACAAAATGTATGAAAAAAAGAGCAAAACCACCACCTTCTTAAAAATATTCAGAAGGAAAGAACCGATGCTGAGAACAAAATTTTATGTCTATTCACTGACTATAAAATGCATCATTCTTATGAAAACATCACTTTGGAAGGATAAGAAGGGAAAGGAAAAGAGAGTTCATACATTAGCATTATGAGAGTTGCTGTTTGTAGTATTTTAAATTTCAAAAGTCACTTGATTGACAGTGGAACACTACTTCATGTTTAGATAAATATTTATAAAACAAATAACCACACCAAGTACTAAGTACCCTAAGGGTCTTTAAAACTGGACCATCGGTTTGGTAGGGAATTTCAGCCTGTCATCAGGTATAGCATGTTCAGAGAGAAAGTTCTCCTACATTAGAGAATCAAGAATATCAAGGTTGCTTCTCAAATTTTTAGATGAGACAGAGATAGAAGAATAGCTAACGTGTTGGATGACAGAGATGCTAAAACGTCCTGACAAGCTAGAATGGGCTTGAATATACTGAGACCAAATTTGTGCTACTGGAGACAGATTGCTGGGACAGATAGAGTGCTAGTCTAAGACCAAGGTTCTAATCTCAACTCTTGCATTACTACTAATGTAATTTTTACATTAAACAATAACACTAATTACATTACCATATCATGGAAATATATTACATTGCTACTAATAATAAAAATAATAGCATTTATATAGCACTTTCTGGTTTACAAAGTGCTTTACATATTATATTGTTTCATCCTCACAACCCTAAAAGGCTCCACTAGGCATTCAAAGACCTTCATAACCTGCTCAGTTCTCTTCTACCTTGCCAGTCTTCTTACACCTTATTCCCCAACATGTACTCTCCAAACACTGGCTTCCTAGCTGTTCCAGGAACAAAACACTTCATCTCTCAGCTCCCGACACTCTCTTTAGGTGTCCCCCACGTGTGGTACATTCTACCTCCTCTGCTCTGAAGGCAGGACCAGTATTCTGCCTCTTTTTGTATCTCCAGTACCTGGCACACAGTAGGTGTTTAATACATGTTGACTCATTGATTGATCCTGTTGCTCTATACTTTCATCTTTTCTCTTCTCTATCTTTTAAATGTTTCATCAATCCCATTTTTTTGGCATCACTTTTATTAAGCCCTCCTCTTTCCCAAACCTCCCTCCATTTAAAAAAAAAATAAAAAACTCTTGTAATAATTAAGCAAAATATATCCACACTGTGTCCATATCCAACAATGTATGTCTTTCTGTACCTTTCAATCATGTCTCTGTAAGAAGGTGAGTAACATACATCAATCCTAAGTAGAGACACAATTGTTTACTGCACTGAACAGAGTTCTTAAGACTTTCAGTCATTTTTCTTTACAGTGTTGCTGTCCTTGTATAAACTGTTCTCCTGGTCCTGCTCACTTCACTCTGCATCAGTTTGTACTACTCAGGATTCTCTAAAATTTTTGTCATTTCTTACAGAGTAATAATATTATATTACATTTATTCACCACGATTTGTTCAATGATGGACATTTCCTCAGATTTGAGTTCTTTGCTTTGCTTTTTTCCCCTCTCCTTTAAACTCCTCTTTGGGATTAGGAAATTTGTTTTGCTAATGACAGTTCCCATCCTGACATTTTTCTCCCTCCTAACCCCACTCCTCCATCCCTGCTTGTTTCCCTGTTGAGTCTGATGTATTTCTACATCAAACTCTGTGTGTGTGTGTGCCCCTGTGTACAATGCTTCTTTGTCCATTTCAGATAAGAGTGTAAAGTTCATCTGATGCCCATTTCCCCCACCCTCTCCTCTGTGTACAAAGTACTTTGTGGTACTCTTCTTCTTCATTTATAAGAAACTGCAAGTTCCATTCCCTTCTTCCTTTCTATATCACAGTCTTCTTCCTTTTACCCTCCCTCCTCTTTCCCCTCTTTGAGCTCTCAGAACCAATTCAACATACCTGCCTGCACCCCCACCCTATGGGATCCTCTGTTTTTGTTATTCAACTCCCTCAATATCCCTTGAAAATATTAAGGTTCTGAAGGAACCCTTTCTTCCCCTTTTAGCATGTTAGCAGTGAATTATCCTACAGCCCCATGTAATTGCTCCACTAAATTTCCTTTTCTAGGTTTCTCTGGATACTTGTGTATGCATTTCAAAGCTCCTACTCAGCTCCAGTCTCTTTATCAGAAATGTTTCAGTCTCCTGTACCATTAAAAATCCTTTTTTCCCATAGGACTATACTTAGCTTTGCCTAGTAAATTATCCTTGGTTGTAAGCCTCTATCTTTTGACCTTTGGAATACAGTGTATTCCACGTTTTCATCTGGTATATAGTAGAAACTATTAGGTTTTCTTGTGCTTCTGACTATTACTTCTTGATACTTGAACAGCTTATTTCTAGATACCTGCAGTATTTTTTCTTTGATGTGAGAGCTCAGGATTTGGCCTGTGACATTAATGTGGGACATTTCCTTCTGGGGTTTCTTTAAGGAAGTGATTGGTGGAATCTTTCTATCTTTACTTTGCCCTCTGATTCTGATAGATCTGGACAGTTTTTGTTAATGATTTCTTAAAATATAGTTTCCAGGCTTTTTTTTAGACAACTAGGTACCAATAAATAGAGTGGTAGGCTAAAGTCAGATATTTACTAGCTCTGTGACCCTAGGCAAGTCACTTAATCTGTCTGCCTTAGTTTCTTCATCTGTAAAATAAGGATAGTGGTAGCATCTACCTCCCAGGGTTGGTGTGAGGATCAAATGAGACAATAATTGGAAAGCAGTTAGCACAGTGCCTGGCACATGCTATATTATTCACTGTTATTATTTGTTTTTTAAGTGATGGTTTTCGGGGAATCCAATGATTCTTCAATTCTCTCTCATTTACCTGTTTTCCAGATCAGTTTTTTTTGGGGGGGGTTGTATATATCAAATCTCTGAGGTGGTGTACCAGGGGAGCTCTATGCACTTGCTGCCTTCTGAAAGGGCCTTGCAGGCTATGGATGTATATATGTGTCTACCCTTTCTCTGGTCATCCTGGGAATCTCCCTCTGCAGTGGAGGTGGTCTTGCTGTGAACTATTTTCTGTGGGCTAATGGCTGACTGTACGGTTCTGGGTTAGAAACTCCTTGTAATTTCTCGCTAGATTTTTTAATCACTACTCAATCTGGTGTAAATGTCCAGTACTTAGCATAGTGTGTCTAAAACAGACTAAGCGTTTAATAAATGCTTGTTGACAAACTGATTTCAGATGTTTGTTGCAGTAGGTAGGTGAAAGGGAGGTGAGAGCATTCTGCCTTTTTTGTATTTCGGCAGCCATCTTAGACAGCAGTCCCCAAAGACGAAATCTTTATCAGGGAAATCAAAAAAAAAATCAATCAAACGTAAGCCAAGATATGTCTTTATCTTAGGCAAGTAGTAGGAATCTCGATAAAAATCCCAAATGAGGGTGATTTAAATTCTTTCCAGATATCTGAGAAAACAGGCTTTCCTTGCCTCCCCCCCCCAAAAAAAAACATTTGAACTGAAACCTGCACCCCTATCTCGGAAGTGAATGAAATGATGTGATTAGAAAAAAATCAAATATAAAACATTCAAAACAAGAAAAGAAATGAAATGAGTGAAATTAACTGTGGCTACTTGATCCTTTCAATTCCTTCCTCCTTGGAAAGCTACCCAGTCTGCTTCCTCCTCCTCCCCAGGAGGCTTCAGTTGGGAGGATGCTAAAACAAGTCACATCCAATATAGCCGCCCTGAAGTGGGTTTTTCATGGGCCAAAACGTGCTCGCAGCGGGGTTTGTGGGGAGATAAAAAACATTTCCCACCTCTGTTTCCACAGGGCGATGACTTAAAGGGGCGGTGGCCGATATGGCACACCCCACCCCCACTCCCATCATCTGCCACCATCCATCGCATCCAACAGAACAATAAAACATCCAATAAAACCAAAACGTGGGGATGGAGATGGGGAGACGCCCAGCTCAAATACAAAGCCCGAGAGCGCCTAACCTTCCGCTCCTTCCGAAACTAGCTTACCCGAATTTATCAAATCTACCTAAAATGGGGGAGAGGAGAGGGTAATGGTAAGGGGAAGGGCGACGGTAAACCATATTATCCCCTGCAAAACCTTCCCACGGAAGAAAGAATATGAACATTACCCTGAATTGGAGGCACACGTAGCCTGGATGGAGTGGATCCTCAGGCGATTAGCCATGTCCCGGAGGGCCTGGAGGGTCTCCTCCTGGGGCTGGGGATAGCTAGCCATGATGCCGCCTGCTCGTAGAACAGAAGGAGCCAAATTACCCCAGTTCTGTTCTCCGCGTTTTTTCTTCACGCCTCCCAGGCTCCGCCTCCTCGAGGAAATGATCTCACCACAGCCGGGAGGTGGTGGAGAAAGAAACCCTGCAGGGTTCAGGACCAGCCTGAGTTCCCTTCCGCATCTCACCCGAGGAATCGCTTACTAGAAATGCTACCTAAAGCGACCGTGGAGCCAACGACGAGTTTCACAGCAGAATCGGCCCTTGGGCTGGCTTTCTGGACCTACACAGAGAGAAATCGCAGCCCCTCCGCGGAGCTGCGGGCATGGAAATGGCAGAGGCGAAAAATTGAACTCATCGCCCCTCAACACCCAAACCACCGCGTCGTTTGCTTTCAGAACACAAATGGAAGTGTTCCTAATTCAAATTCAGTTGCAAAGTACACTTTGTGTGATATGGAAATGTGTGCCATTTATGAAATACCTCCTTTAAAGTCTTCAGAAGGAAAGCACTGTATTGTTATTTTTATATCTAGCTGTGGGATTATGGGCAAGTCACTTAAGTTAAGGAAATGTTCTCCCTCATCCACACTCCCAGGAGTTCTATTTGAAATTTTTACGTTAGGTGAAGCATAGAGAGCAATGGAGAATAGCTGGGGTAAAAAGATAAAGAAAGGATAAATAGTGCAGGTCAGTTTTACAATTCACCTACTGTGCGTAGACGACTAGACTTAGGCTTCTGGAAGAAAGAAAAGTTTGACTTTTGTGAAGTTTACAGTCTACTAGGGCTATATGTAGTTAGGGGTGTATGACATGGACATATCTATAATCCAAAATAACACATTTCTAACTACACTAGAAAAGTCAAAAGACGATAAGAAAAAGGCCATTACAGACTTGGAGGAGACGGAAAAATCAGGGAAGGCTTCTTAAAGGAGGCAAAATTTGATTTGGATCATAAAGGGCATAGAAATGCAACAGGTGAAGACTGGGGAGGGGGACAGTCAATCTACTAGCCCTCACTGTGACAAAACAATCCCTAATTAACTCCCTGGCCCACTCAACACAGCAGCTTTTCCAAACTTTTTCGTCCTTCCTCAAACGGTCCCATTCCTCGCCCTGTGAACACCTTCTCAGCTGAGAACCTGGCCTCATATTTTACTGAAAAAAATAGCTCCCTCTTCTCTGCTCCTCCTCATTTCACATAACCTAGATGCCTTCTCCCCTCTTTCATCCTTCTCAGATGATGTGGCCCTTGTCCTTACCAAGATAAATTCCTCTACATGCACAAGTAATCCCATTTCATCCCATCTTGAGTGCAGTCCCAGCAGATTGCACCTTCTATCATCTGCATTCTCTCATTTATCTTCAATCTCTCCTTGTCTACTGGCTACCTCCTACTTAGCTACAGACATGTCCATGTCTCCCCTATCTTCAGAAAAACTTCAGCTGATCCATCCACCCTTTTCATGGTTACACTCTTGGAGAAGACTGTCTACAATCACTTCCTCTACTTCCTTTCCCTTCACTCTCTTTTAAACTCTCTAAAGTCTGGCTTCCAACCTCATCATTCAACTGAAACTGTTCTCTCCAGTGTTATTAGTGATCACCTAATTGCCAAATCCAGTGGGCTTTTCTCAGTCTTTATTCTCCTTGATCTCTCTGCAGCCTTTAATATTATCAGTCACCCTCTTTTTCCATGTTTTCATGACACTAGTCTCTCCTGGTTCTCCTACTACCTGACTACTCCTTCTCAGTCTCCTTTGCAGGATCTTTGTCTACTCTCTACTATCCACTTCTGTTGAGTCCCTTGGATAAACAGGTTTCCTTGCTACTGCTATTCATGATGGTCTTTTGTATGACTATTATTTGTTGGGAAGAGGGTTAACCTAAAGGTGGGTATCATCTTGGGTCCTCTTCTTTGTCTCTACTATTTCATTTAGTGATCTCATCAGCTCTCACAGAGTCAGTTATCTCTATGCTGATCATTCTCAGATCTACGCATCTAGCCCTAACCTCTCTCCTAACCTCCACACATGTATCTGCAGCTACCTCTTAAACATTTCAAACTGGATATTTCCTAGACATCTTAAATTCAATATGTCTGTAACAGCAAGCACCCTAACACACCCAGGATAGCCTGCTAGCACAGGTTCTTTGATCTGCTTTATAAAGGAAAGATAGCATGAGTAAGGTGAAATTGTATTTAATAGAAATATATGTGTAGAACTTATATAAGACTGAATGCCATCTTGGGAAGGGAGTGGAGAGGGTGGGAAGGACAGGGAGGGAGGGGAAAAATCTAAGATATATGGAAGTGATTGTAGAAAAGTGAAAACAAATAAAATAATTTAAAATTTAAAAAATTAAATAAATAAATAAAATTTTTAAATGAAGGAAAGAGCTTCAAAGGAGTTAACAATCCTTCTTTAATTAAATATATATGTCATTCACTAGTTCAGGGGAAAGGTCAACACTCTGAATTTGGAGAAAATACAAGAAGAGAAATTAGCACAGAAATCAACAGATAGGACTCCAACTGACAAAGTAGTACAGCCACCTACATATACCACCGGATGGGGGAGCACCAACAACATCTGAGTAGTGGGGGGAAAAGCGGGAGAGCTCTTAACAAATGGCTACTCAGGGTCCCATCCAGGGAATCAAAAGGTCCTCCTCGTAAGTGAAACCCCCAAAGTAAAATACTAGCCTCACAGTATATATAGTTTTCACCCAATAGGCTCAGAGCCAAAAGGTATTACAACTCACATGACTCATCACAACTCATCACAGCTATGAACTACTGGGGTTCAAAGGAGATCGAACCTTTAGATGTTTTCAATGAGCCTGGGAAACTGAACTCCAAAAAGAAAACAACAAAAATCCCACTTTGCTTGCTCTTGCAATGTCCAAAATTGAAGTCATTATCTTTCCCCATAAATCCTCCCTTCTTCCTCATTTTCCTATTATTCTCCAGGGTATCATCATCTTCTCAGGTACCCAGACTTACAACTTAGGTGTCATCTTCAACTCCTCACTGTCTCTCACCATATACCCCCAGACACACCCATACATATTCAATCTGCTGCCAGGTCCTGTCAACCTTACCTTCATAATATATCTCTCATATGCTTCCTTTCCTTCTCTAACACCTCTTGCCCCCACCCCGGTGCAGGCCCTCATCACCCCATGCCTGAACTATTGCAATAGCCCACTGGTTGGTCTCCCTGTCCCTCAAGTCTTTCCTTACCCCAATTCGTCTTGCATTCAACTGTCAATCTTCCTAAAATACAGATCTGACCATGTCACCAATGCCTCCCTCCCTCCCTTGACCTACCTAGCCCCCTCCAATTCAACAAACCCTATAAGTTCCTTATTACTTCCAGGACTAAATATAAAAGCTTTTGCTTGACATTCAAAAGCCTTCACAACCTGGCCCTCTCTTTCACCTTCTTTCCCCTCCCCTCCTCCCCCCCTACATATATATATCTGTGATTCAGTGACACTGGCCTCTTTGCTATGCCTTAAACAAGATATTCCTTCTCCTCACTCTGGGAATTCTCCATGGCTGTCCCCCTGGACATGTCCCCCATGCCTGAAAGGCTCTACCTCCTAATCTCCACGTAGCTGGCTTCCCTCAAGTCCCAGCTAAAAAATCCTATCTTCTGCAGAAAACCTTTCCTGATCTCCCTTACTGCTAGTGCCTTCCTTTATAGTCTTGTTGGATATCTGGCCACTGCATCCAGATGGCTCTGGAGGAGAAAGTGAGGCTGGTAACTTTGCACAGTCCTCCCTCACTCAAATTCAATTCAATCACAAGTCATGCCATCATCTCCTTGATGCCACCTTAGAGAACAAAGGTCAAACCACACAACAGCCTTTCTTCTATTCATTAGCTCCAATTTATCCCATCTATATCTTGTTTGTACATAGTTGTTTGCATGTTGTCTCCCCCACCAGACTGTGAGTGCCTTGAGGACAGGGATGTTTCACCTTTCTTTGTATCTTCAATGCTTAACAAAGTGTCTGCCACAATGTTGTTGGGGTTCAGTAGTGTCCAACTCTAAATGACCCCATGGACTTTGTCCATGGGATTTTCTTGGCAAAGATATTGGAGTGATTTTCCATTGCCTCCTCCAGCGTGTCCCCATTTTTTTTTACAGGAGAACAAATGGGGTTAAGTGACTTTCCCAGGGTCACACAGCTACTAAGTATCTGAGGCCAGATTTCAACTTAGATCTTCTTGACCCTAGACCCATGTCTTTATCTACTGTACCACCCAGCTGCCCCACCTGGCACATAGTAGGCCTTTAAGAAATTATTATTGACAGACTCAATTATTCACTCTGCCTCTCTAATGGTTCTCTCCCTGCTGCCTTCAAACATGCCCAGGTCTTCTTCCCTGTCCTTAAAACACTTCATTACCCTTCCTACTCAAGCTTTTATCCTATGTCTCTCTTTCCTTTGTCAGCCCACCTCCTAGAGAAAGCTATCTACAACTCACTGCCCCTACTTCTTTTCCTCTCATTCCTCAGCTCTTTGCAATCCAGTTTTTGACCTCACTCAACTGAAACTGCTCTCTCTACAGATTAAGAAATTAGCTGCTTTCTTAATTGCCAAATCTGAAGTTCTTTTCTTTGTCATCTTTCTTGACTTTTTGAAAAGTCCAGAACAACCTAGCTCCAACCAATTTTTCCAACTTCTTTATATGTTACGGCCTTCACACTCAACTCTCACCTGTGGCACCAAAAAGCTGTAGCATGGGGGGCGGAGCCAAGATGGTGGAGTAGAAGAATGCACCTCTAGAAGCTCTCCTTCCACACCCCATAACATACCTGTAAAAAATGACTCTAAACAAATTCTAGAGCAGCAGAAGCCACAAAATGACAGAGTGAAAGAGATTTCCAGCCCAAGGCAGCCTGGAAGGCCAACAGGAAAGGTCTATCACACCAGGCACGGAGCACAACCCAGCCCAGCCTTGGCCATGCCATGGAAGGGACAGGACTGGAGCAGGTTTCAAGGTGCCACCAGCAGCAGCTGCGATTTCCAGATTCTTCAACCCACAAACGCCAAAGGCAGCTTCAAAGGTCAGAGAGAAAGCTCTTTCATCTGCTTGAGAAGTGGTGGTCTAGCCCTGGCCTCAGATGGCAGCAGTTTCCATTGTTGGAACCCTGACCTAAAGATCCTGGGAGAATTGAGCTGCTAATATGGATCTCAGCCCTGAGTGGCAGCCCTGGGGTGAGGAGGAGCACTGACTGATGTGGTGGAGCTGGTGGAGGCTCTGGAGAAGGAATTCTACTGGCAGATCCTGGGCAGAAAATAGTTCTTGTAGTTTCTCCCAGACCAGAGTGAAGGTCAGGAGGGGAGTAAACTCCTCTCCCTTGATTATGTCACCTTGGAGGAACTGATAATTTACAGGTCCCCAGAGTATACCCTCCTCTTGACAAAGAATTCAAAAGTCAAGTAACTGACTGGGGAAATGCCCAAAAAAAGGGAAAAAGAACAAGACAATAGAAGGTTACTTTGTGAACATGTATTTTCTTCCATCCTTTCCAATGAGAAAGAACAATGCATACCACCAGAGGAAGACCCAAAAGTCAATGCTTCTGCATCCAAAACCTCCCAAATAGATATGCAGTGGTCTCAGGCTATGGAAGAGCTCAAAAAGGATTTTGAAAATCAAGTAAGAGAGGTGGAGGAAAAATTTGGAAGAGAAATGAGAGTGATCCAAGAAAATTATGAAAAGTGAGTCAACAGCTTGCTAAAAGGGAAGCAAAAATATGCTGAAGAAATCAACACCTTTAAAAATAGACTAACCTAAATGGCAAAAGAGGCCAAAAAACTCAATAAGGAGAATACTTTAAAAAGCAGAATTACCCAAATGTAAAAGGAGGTTCAAAAGCTCACTGAAGAAAATGCTTCTTTAAAAATTAGAATGGAACAGATGAAAGCTAATGACTTTATGAGAAACCAAGAAATTACAAAACAAAACCAAAAGAATGAAAAAATGGAAGATAATGTGAAATATTTCATTGGAAAAATAACTCATCTGGAAAATAGATCCAAGGGAGACAATTTAAAAACTATTGGACTACTTAGACATCATCTTTCATGAAATTATCATGGAAAACTGTCCTGATATTCTGAAACCAGAGGGTAAAATAAATATTGAAAGAATACACCAATCACCTCCTGATAGAGATCCAAAAAGAGAAACTCCTAGGAACATTGCAGCCAAATTCCAGAGTTTCCAGGTGAAGGAGAAAATATTGCAAGCAGCTAGAAAGAAACGATTTGGGTATTGTGGAAATACAAACAGGATAACACAGGATCTGGCAGCTTCTATTTAGATTAAAGGATTGAAGGGCTTGGAATATGATATTCCAGAAGTCAAAGGATCTAGGATTAAAACCAAGAATCACCTACCCAGCAAAACTGAGTATAATACTTCAAGGGAAAATGGTCATTCAATGAAATAGAGGACTTTCAAGCATTCTTGAAGAAAAGACCAGAGCTGAATACAAAATTTGACTTTCAAACACATGAATCAAGAGAAACATGAAAAGGTAAATAGGAAAGAGAAATCACAAGGGGCTTACTAAAGTTGAACTCTTTACATTCCTACATGGAAAGATCATATTTGTAACTCTTGAAACTTTTCTCAATATTGGGTAGTTGAAGGGATTATACACACACACACACAAAACCACACACGCACACACGTAAAAAGATTATATATAGATATATAGACAGAGGGCTTAGAGTGAGTTGAATAGGAAGGGATGATATCTAAAAAAATAAAATTAAAGGGTAAGAGAGGAATATAATGGGAGGAGAAAGAGAGAAATGGAATGGGGCAAATTATCTCTCATTAAAAGGCAAGAAAAAGCTTTTTCAATGCAGGGGAAAAGGGGAGGTGAAAAGGAAAAATTGAAGCTTACTCTCATCACATTTGGCTAAGGAGGGAATAACATGCACACTCAAAATTTGTATGAAACTCTATCTTACACTACAGGAAAGTAGGGGAGAAGGGGATAACTGGAATATGGGGGTTATGATAGAAGGGAGGGCAAATGAGGGAAAGTGTGTAATTAGAAGTAAACACTTTTGGGGAGAGATAAGGTCAAAACTGAGAATAGAATAAATAGGGGGGCAGGATAGGATGGAGGTAAATATAGTTAGTCTTTTACAACATGACTTTTATGGAAGTCTTTAGCAAAACTACACATATAAGCCTATATTGAATTGCTTGACTTCTCAGTGGGGATGGGTGGGGAGGGAGGAAGAGAGAGAAGTTGGAACTCAAAGTCTTAGGAACGAATGTTGAGAATTGTTTTTCCATGTAATTGGGAGGTGTAATAGAAGGGACAGTATATTGGGGGAAGGTGGTTTGAGGTGGGGGAGGGGAGAGATGGGGAAAATTTTTTTCAATTAATTAATTTATTTTAAGCTTTATTTCCACAAAATGTTGAGTTCCAAATTTTCTCCCCATCTCCCCCCTCCCTGCCCAAAACTCTGTGCATTCTGATTACCCCTTCCATCAATGTGCCCTCCTTTCTAACACTCCTCCCTTCCCTTATCTGCATTTTCTCTCTTGTCTTGTAGGGCAAGATAAATTTCTATACCCATTACCTATATTTCTTATTTCCCAGTTGTATGCAAAAACAATTCTCAACATTTGTTCCTAAAACTTTGAGTTCCAACTTCTTTTCCTTCCTCCCTCTCCACCCATCCCCACTGAGAAGGCAAACAATTCAACATAGGCTACATATGTGTAGTTTTCCAAATGACTTCCATAATAGTCATGGTGTGTAAGACTAGCTATATTTCCCTTTATCCTATCTTGCCCCCTATTTATTCTATTCCCTCTTTTGACCTTGTCCCTCCCCAAGAGTATTTACTTCTAATTGCTGCCTCCTCCTATTTGCCCTCCCTTCCATTATCCCCCCACCCTGCTTATCCCCTTCTCCCCTACTTTCCTGTAGTGTAAGATAGATTTTCATACCAAATTGAGTGTGTATGTTATTCCTTCCTTGAGCCAAATGTGATGAGAGTAAGCTTCATTTTTTCCCTCTCACCTCCCCCCTTTTCCCCTCCATTGAAAAAGCTTTTTCTTGCCTTTTTATGAGAGAGAATTTGCCCCATTCCAATTCTCCCTTCCACCTCCCAATATATTCCTCTTTCACCTCTTAATTTTATTTTTTTAGATATGATCCCTTCCTATTCAACTCACCCTGTGCTCTCTGTCTCTCTGTCTCTCTCTGTCTCTCTCTCTCTCCATATATGTGTGTGTGTGTGTGTGTGTGTGTGTGTGTGTGTGTGTGTATGATTAGTTTTCAGGAGAAGTAATCAAAGTTATCTATAGCTATATGAAAAATTACTCTAACTCACTATTGATTGGAGAGATGCAAATTAAAATAATTCTGAAGGTCTACCTCATATCTATTAGATTGGCTAACGGGGCAGAAAAAGTAAATGACAAATGTTGGAGGGGATGTGGAAAAAATGAGACATTAATGCACTGTTAGTGGAGTTGTGAGCTGATTCAACCATTCTGTAGAGCAATTTGGAACTATGCTCAGAGACTAATAAAACTATGCACACCCTTTGATCTAGCAATACCACTATTAGGTCTGTATCCCAAAAGAGATTTAAAAAAAAAACAAAAAGGAAAAGGACCTATATATACAAAAATAATTATAGCAGCTCATTTCTGGGAGCAAAGAATTAGAAATTGAGGAATTGCCCATCAATTGGGGAATGGATCAACAAGTTAACATGTGATTATGATGGAATACTATTATACCATAAGAAATGATGAGCACAATACTCTCAGAAAAACCTGGAAAGAATTGCATGAGCTGATGCAAAGTGAAATGTACTGTGTAAAAAATGACACCATTATTGTTAAATGATCAACTATGAATGACATCTATTCTCAGCACTACAATAATCCGAGACAACTCTGAAGGACTTATGATGAAATATGCTATCCATCCCCAGAGAAAGAATTGATGGTGTCTGAATACAGGTTGAAACATACTTTATAAAATTTCTTTATTTTTCTTAAGTTTTTTTTCTATGTTTTCTTTCACATGACTATTATGGTATGTTTTGCATAACTACACATGTATAACCTATATTAAATTGCTTGCCTTCTCAATGGGAGTGGGGTGGACAGGGAGGAAGGGAGAGAATTTGAAATCCAAAGTTTTAAAAATGAACATTAAAAATTGTTTTCACATGTAACTGGGGGGAAATTTTTAAAATAAATAAATAAACATTAAATATTTTTTAAATGAAGGACAAACAATAGCAACAACATTATTACCCTCCCTACACTCTGGGATCCAGCTAAACTAGTATTCTCTTTGTTCTTTATAAATGGCACTGCATCTCCCAAATCTGCAGCTTTGCAATTGCCAACCCCCATGCCTAGAAGGCATCTCCTCCTTACCTCTGCTTCACAGAATCTCTCTCTCTCTCTTCCTTCAAAATGAAACTAAAGCAACACCTTGTACATGAAGCTTTTCCTGAACCCCTCAATTGCTAGTGCCCTCACCCCTAGCTACTTTTTATCCAACTACCTTGTATTTATTTGTACTTCTTCTGTATATAAGATAATGTATCAGCTCATAGATGGCATAGGTAGTTATGATCTGAAGTTTGGTTCACCTTTGTGGGAGGTAGAAGAGCCATGGCCTTCACTGGCAGCAGACTAGTTGAAGGGAGGGGGGAGAAGTCATGATTCAGGACAAGTGTTTGGAGGACCTTTCTTATCTTCAATAAGGGTACTGGCCTAGAAGTGTATTTTTCCATTATTCCTCGAATATTTCTAGTCTAGGGGTACAGTGTTTAAAGGGATCAGAATAAAATCACTTCTCTTATCACTCTTAAGGTGGTTTAGCTTCCTTTCCACCAAATACTAGTTACATAAAAGACCATCATGAATAGTAATAACAAATTAAACCCATTTATTCAAGCAAAACAGGGAGTTGGAAAAGTTTGGTAAATTAGTGTACACAAAAGCAAATGAGCTCTTCAGCTGCAAGTTTTTTATATCAGCTCAGATTAGGAGAGAGAGAATCATCTCACCCAGGAGAAGTCTACTGTCAACAGTCTCTAAAATTGCAAACCCCAGAGGTCAAAAAACTTAATGAGATCAACTCCCATACATGTCTCTAGTTCCCAGTGCTCCTGTTTGCCCCCCCCCCCCATTTCCTCTCTCTGTCTCTCTGTCTCTCTCTGTCTTTGTCTCTCTGTCACTGTCTGTCTCTGTGTGTCTCTCTGTTTCTGTCCCGGACACACTTCCCTAGAGCTCATCTTTCCATAATGTATCTCTATGCTTCCAGACGTGAATTAAAACAAGACTGGCATGGAATGTTGAGAATATGCCTTTGCCTTGGCTCTCTTTCTCTTCCCTCTTCCTATGGCTTGCTCCCAGACTCTGCTCCTCTCTGAGGTGGTAATTCCCTCAGATTTTCTTGCCTGGCACTGCACATAAAGAATTCAGTTGTGCTCTTTGCCTGTGGCATGGTTAGAATGTCCATTCCTGGCAGCCAGCCCTGGCTCTGCACACTCTGACATGATTGAGGGGTGTGATTTTCAGACAACCAGATTGAATAAGGGTCTACTGAAAGCTTCCTTTGTATCTAGTCTTATGTTATCACCATCATTTGGCCCACAGACCTTTTTCCAGGTTGCCAATTTGGTCAGTGATGGAAACACTGGAAACAATGGAAACATTCTCCTCCGATCAGGAAAGCATGCATGGTAGGGATTTCATCCTAGCGTTATAGTTACAAAAGTAATTACAGTAACATTCACTCACAACAACCCTGTGAGACAGCAGTGCCAATCCTGTTGTCTCTATTGTGCACACGAGGAAACCAAGACCCACAGAGGAGATGAGAATTTCACACATTCACACAGTTTTGTTGGCATCAGAGACAACACTTAGACCCCTGGGCACAGCAAACATCCTCCAACAGTGTATGGAGGTGGATTCCTATCTCACCTCAGGCATGTCATAGCTGTACGGTCATGGGCCAGTTGTCTTACAAACCTTAAAACCCTATACAAATGTGAGTTGTTTTCATTACTGGGGACTAGCTTGGCTGTGATTCAGAATGTGTGAAAAGGAGTCCATGCATGTGCCTGAAACATCTAGGTTACAACCAGAATATGGAGGATCTGAAACCAAGCTTTTTGTATCACAAACATGTAAGTGTTTCCAAAAGGAGGTAGGTGAGGAGGAAAAATGTTCCCAGGTACTCTCCTGATGACAGTAGGTCGGTAACATGGTGACAACCTCATGGAGGAAGGAGCAAGACAAGCTGGGGATCATAGGAATGAACTCCCATGTCTCCCAAATTTTAGTGTCAACCAAGTGATTTTTTCCCATTTTATAAGTGAGGAACCTGAGGTACAAGGGGTGAAGTGACCTGCCCAGGTTCATTAATGTCCAAGTGGAATACAAACTCTGGTCTCTTGACTCCAAATTTGGCACTACATCACATTGCTCCTCTGCTGATCTCTCCTGTTTATCCAAGGTTTACAGGATATAAACAGAAGTATCAGATTGGAAGCAGCAATTCCTTTCTGTTGACTATCAAAGCATGGGAATAACAAAATAGATTTCTCTAGCATTATAAGGGTAGTAGAGTGCTTTACAGACATTGCCTCATTTGAGCTTCATAGCAACTCAATGAGATAACTAGTAAGGCTATGTTAGCCCCATTGCAGAATGTATAGAAGATGGCTCAGAGCCACGAGCTGTTGTCAGAGGAAAGATTCAAACTCAGGCTCTTCTGACTCCTGATTTGGGGCTTAGTCCATCAGACTAGTGGTCTCCAAACTTTTTTAAAGCATGTGCTCCTACCAGTAACAAATTTTTGAACATGTATCCCAATATACGTGTGTTCATATCTGTATATGGTAATTTATAAATTATATGCATGTTCTACTGTACTAATGTGCACATTTTATATGTATAAATATTTATACATGTATCTGTGTGTATATATATATATTTACATAAATACATACACACATATAAGCAAAGAATAGTGTAACAGGAGCCTGGCCAATGGGGGATCCATTCTGAGAGCATGTACAGTGTGCTCTGCCCACTGTCAGACCAATGTCAAAGAGGCTGGGGAACCTAATTTCAGAAAGATATGATGAAGATTAATAAAAGGTCCCTGCTCCCCAATTTGGAGCATGCATGGACATTCTATAACTGGTTCCAGTCATTTAACCATGTAGTAAAGAGATAGACTTTTAAAGAATCTTCCATCTGCCCTTACCCCAAAGCAACAACTTCCATCAGTACCACCACAAGGCAATTTCCATCACTTGCTGCCAGCCAGACTTCCCAAACAGAGTGTGAAGAACCTCCAATGTAAACAGGAGCAGCCTATACTTTGACCTCAGGCCTTTCATCTCTTGCTGTGCCTATCCCTTGAGGGAAGAAGAGGAAAGTTGGTGGGGAGCCAATTTTGCTTCTCCTGTGTAGGTTTGACTCACATCCTTTGCTACACACTTTCTTACTGAATCTCCACCCTTCAGAGGGAAGAGAAGTAATGGTCAGTAAAATCTGACCACTTTACCATGTACCTCCCACTTCATATTGCACTTGCCTCTAGCCTGATCTCCAGCCTCTATTGAGAAGAAGAGTGGCACCTTCCATTCAATAATAAACATATTCGAAGACTTCAGAGAAGCCTGGAAAGACTTATATGAACTGATGCTGAGTGAAAGGAGCAGAACCAGGAGAACTTTGTACACAGCAACAAACCACAGTGTATGAGGAATTTTTCTGGTAGACTTAGTCCTTCACCGCAATGCAAGGACCTAAAAAATTCCCAATGGACTTTTGAGGCAAAACGCCTTCCACATACAGAGAAAGAACTATGGAATTGGATCACAGAATGAAGCAGACCATTTTCTTTTGTATTATGTTTTGTTTTGTTTTATGGTTTCTCCCATTCATTTTAATTCTTCTATTCAACATGACTAAAGTGAAAATGTATTTAATAGGAATATATGTGTAGAACCTATATAAGATTGCATGTCATCTCGGGGAAGGAGTGGGGAGGGAGGGGGAAAGGAGGGGAATAGAGGGGGAAAATCTAAGATATATGGAAGTGATTGTAGAACACTGAAAACAAATAAAATAAAATAATAATAAACATATTCACACCTGCTCATACCCTTCACATCTCAGTGATTCTGATCCTCTGAAGATCATCATCCAAACCCTATTTCCTACCCCAAACTGATTCCTTATTTTCATACTTTTCAACTCTCCACCAGAAAGTGCTAACTAAATACCTCCCAGCCCTTCCACTGTGACCCCGGAATGACTATTCCACAGGTAATAAATTTCCTTTCATACTAAATCTTTTCCTCTCCTACTCCTTCTATCTACTGGCTCTTATTGAAACCTGGCTCCCCCCCCCCCCAATAACACAGCCTCCCTGGACACCCTTTCCAGTACTGGCTGTACTTTCACTCATTCTCCTCTGCTCACTGGTTGAGGTGGGAGAGTTGGAAGACTCCTTGTTCCCCACTGCCACTTCCAGATTCTCCTCCTACCTCTCTCTCTCTGTAACTTCTCTTCCTTTAAGGTTCATGCTATTCATTTCTACCACCCAATCAAAATCCTGATAGCTGTTGTCTATAGACCTCCAGGTCAATCCCTTTCCTTCCTCACCAAATTCAGTACAGGGTTCACAATTATTCTCTTCTCCATAACTCCTGCCCTCATTGTAGGGGCCTTCAACACACCCATTGATTCTCCCTGAAACACCCTAACCACTCAGTTCTTCAACCTACTACATGAGCTACTGCATGATACCTCAGCCATACACAAAAATAGTCATACCCTTGATCTTTCTATCATTCACAAATGAACCACCTCCATGTTCAAGAATTCTAAAATCCCCTTATCCAACCATAACCTAGTGGTTTTTCACCTCTCCCTCTGCTTCCCTTACACAACCCTATTTGTCCACATTGGCAATCCCTTGACCCTTCAGTTCTCTTTCAGGGCATCTCCCCTGCATTAGCCACTCTCTTCTCTCTTCTTCATCTTGACCCCTTAGTGGTACAATTCACCTCTAGACTGTCCTCATCTCTTGAATCCTCAGCTCCTTTTAATAGTGTCAATTTTGCACTACCAAGGCTCAGCCTTGAATTACTCCCACTAATCTCTGCCTTTGCTCCTACACATGTGCTGCTGAATGAAGGTGGAGAAAATCACCCAACTATTCTGACAAGGACAACTACACATTTATGTTAGGCAGTCATACTATATCTCCCTTGGCAGCTGTCTATCCCACTCTCCACAGCAGCTCTTCCAAACCTTTTCATCCCTCCTCAAACTTCCATGACTCCCTCTGTCCCTACTCTCTCAGCTGGGATCCTTGACTCATATTCCCCCCCAAAAAAAGACCATTCACTATGAAGTTTGTCTTCTCCTCTCTTCTTCATCTCATTTATATACATTCTGTCACTATTTCCTCTTTCATCCAGTTAACATGATAAAGTGGCCTTACTCCTTTCAAGGCTAAACTGCTCTACTTGTTCAAGCAATCCCATTCAATCTTGTTTCCTCCAACAGATTACTCTCCTTGTCATCCCTACTCTCATCTGTTTTCAGCATCTCCCTCTCTACTGCCTACAAACATGCTCATGTCTCTCCTATCCTGAAAAAAGCCCTTTCTTTATCCTCCATCCCCTATGTCTCTTCTGCCCTTTGTAGCTAAACTCCTAGAAAAGACTGCCTACAATAGGTGCCTCCACTTTCTCTCTTCTCACTCTCTTGTTTTTGTTGTTCAGTCATTTCAGTCGTGTCTCATTCTTCACGAGCCCATTTGGGGTTTTCTTGACAGAGATGCTAGAGTGGTTTGCCATTTCCTTCTCCAACTCATTTTACAGATAAGGAAACCGAGGCAAACAGGATAAAGTGACTTGCCCAGGGTCACACAGCTAGGAAGTGTCTGAGGTCAGAATGGAACAGAGGAAGATGAGTGTTCTTGATGCCAAGATCAGTGCTCTATCCACCACAGCAACAGCTAGCTTCCAAACTCTCTTGTCAATCCCTTACTATCTGGCTTCTAACCCAACTATTCCACCAAAACAACTCTCTCCAAAGCTATCAGTGATCTCTTAGTTGCCAAATCCAATGAATTTCTCAATCCTCATTCTCCTTGACCTCTCTGCAACCTTTGACACTGCTGATCACTCCTCCTTAACATTCTCTTCTCTCTAGGTCTTCAAGACACCACTTTCTCCTGGTTTTCCTCCTACCTATCTGACCATTCCTTCTCTGTCTCACTTACTGAATCCTCTTTCAGATCACACCCTCTAATCATAGGCATCCTTCACAGTTCTGTCCTGGTGCCTTTTGTTCATCTACATTACTTCTGAATTGTTAATTAATTTACGAAATTATAAAATGGGACGTTACATTGGTACCTCTGATGCTTTGGGTACTTGCTTGGAAAGATTATGATGGCAACGGGAAATGAGACTGCATTCACACTTTAATAAGGCATAGAGGTTATAGGGCCAAATGACAAAGAAAGTACAGAGACAAGTGACAAAAAGGGTACAGAGGCAGATAGATAGTATGGAGACAGTGGTGAAGGAAGGCAGGCAGCATGGGGAAGTGAATGGGGAGGAGGTGGGTCACTTAAGTAACCATGGATTGGAGCTGAGAGTGCTTGGGTGCATGGACCCAGAGAGAGATAAAAGAGAGCTGAGGGGGCAGGAATTTGGGGTCTCATTTTTAAAGGCCTTTGGTGGGGGATGAACTAACTCTTATCTGTGCCACCTTGGGGTTACTAATATATTATCTCCAAGTTGTCAGTAAAGCTTTAATGTAAATATGTCCATATCATCTTAAAACTATCAGCACCATTTGATGTTCTTCTGGTCTTACTGCAGATGTCTGGAATTTGTATGAGATTTACATATCAGGACCAAAAGGCTCTGAAAGCAAAATCTAGTTGGCTTCCCCAAGTTAACATATATTACCAGGATGTGACCTTCGTTAATCCATGACACAGTTTGTAAATTATGCTCCTTTGATCTTTGAGACTGTTTGTATATGACTTCTGGGTTCCCCTTTGCAATTTTACTTTTTGTTATTGCTACTTCATACTGGTTACTTATAAACTTATGTAATGGCAAGCAAAGTAGGATCTTTAGTGCCTTTGATAGAGTCTTGCATTTGATTGAATCAATCAAAAGTCTTTGATTAGAAACATTATATATATTGTAAAGAGAGCAGTCAGAAGCAGAGCTGAAAGAGAAGAGACAGAAGCAGTGCTGAGAAAGAAGTGACTGTGAGCAGGCTAGGGGAACTTGTTTGTGGGGAGTCCTAACAGAAAGAATGTTTGTGATATTGAATCCCTGTCTGTTGGTCTGTGTTGATTTCTCAGACAGAAGTCCTGTCTGTTGGTCTTTATGAGTGAATTGAGATGATGGCACTGGTAATGTGTATCAATAATCTTATAGTCCTTGTTTTCCTAGAAACAGAATCTGTGGGAAGGAGCCCCTGGAGCCTGTCATCAGCAAAAGCAGGAAGAGTTTGGAGTGGAACGGTTCCCAAGAGCTGAGACACAGAGGGGAAAGGGGAGGTCTGGGGGACCAGAACAAGATACATTTTTGACATATCTCCTCTAGAAAATAAGGTGCCTGAAATAGACAATATTTTAAAATTATTTTTATTAGTAACACAGAAACATTTAATAGTAAAAATAATAATTTAGTGAAAGTAATGTGATTAAATATGCTTCATTATTTTTTTAAAAATCCGGGGGAGAGGGGGAGAGGAGGTGTCTAGGGTAAGGAGCAGACTTGTAAATAATAATCACTTGTTACTAATCAATTATTCAATCAACTTAGTGAACCAAGCAGGTGAATTTCTTTTTGTTTTGATACCTTTTTATTGAAAGATATACAATACAACAACTTTTCATTGAGTCCTCTTTCTCTTTGTGTAGATATTCACCATACACAATTTAGAAACAAGCAAAAGTCTCTCATTTGAACTCTGCAGAAATTTTGCTATAAATTCATTACTTCTTTTCACATGTTTCTGCTTAATGGAGACTTTAATTTTCTACTGTGTTCAGATACTTTAGTTGTATGTTTATATGAAAAAGAGAAAGGAAATGTAGTAGAGGAAGGAGAGTAATGTGTAGGGAATGGCTGTAGAAGTGGCCTGGATCTAGGCTGTGAAGGACTTTAAAGGCCAAACAGAGGAGTTTTTATTTGAACTCAGAGACAATAGGGATCCACTGGAGTTTATTGAGTAAGGGACCTGAACTTTGGAAAAATCACTTTTGTGGGTATATAAAGGCTTGAATGGGAACTGAGAGAGACTTAAGACAGAACAATTCCAAGGCAACAGTCCAGGCAAGAGGTGATAAGGATCTGAGCTACAATGGTGGTTATGGGAGTGGAAAGGAGATTGATAGGGGAGATATTGTAGAGAAGGAAATGATAAAGTTTAGTAACTGCTTTTAACAGAGCTGAATTAGAATGAGTTGTCCAGGATGATATTAGCAATGCAAATCTGGAAGGATGGTGGTGACCTCGACAGAAATAGTCACACAGTTGGGGGGGGGGGTGTAGATAATGTAATGAGATTTGCTATGTAGGTCACAACGCATCAATACTTGTTCATCTTGCGCAATGTAGTCTGCCCTCATCAAAATGAAAGGGGTCAAGGAAGGATAGGACAATGTTCTTATAAGTTATTGTCCCAGAGTACAAATCCTGACCATTAAAGGCACCTGCTACAGGCATGAGGTGTTCAGGGGACAGACGATGGGTATGCTACAAATAGAGGGTAGAGAATTTTCCCAATGGAAAATAGCTGCCTATGCTAGTACTGCTGTGGGTGCCAAGGTCTCAGTTAGGTTATAATTGGCTTGAGAGGTTAATGTACAGCTGCTAAAGAAGGGCGGCTGGGAGCCTGAAAAGCTGTAGAAGAGAGCAGACTGGGGGGTATTGGAAGAATGAAAGGTGAAAGCTGTGTGTGGTTGATTTGGAGACAAGTCCCAAGATTGGTTTTCATGGGCAAGTAGGATGTGACCCATCTTCCAACCCTCCAATTGGTTGAACACATACCCTTTGGGGTCATACCAAGCCCCCAATTTGAAACCACTGACTGTACTAGACCATGCTACCTCTGTATCATACTCTGGGAATTGGTGTCCTTAAAGTGCATGAAATGAAAGAAAGCCAGGATATCCCCCAAAAGAAAATTCTCTGGTGTTCAGCTAGTGATAATTTTCTGCCACCAACACCCAGGGATTCTTTTCTTTAGATCATGTCCTTGGATTTATAATTTTTTCCCTTAAGTCCTCCTCTAGAATGGCTCTTAAGTAACAACGTTCCATAGTGGTTTAAGTTTTTACAGAACACTTTACATACAGTGTCCCATTTGATCCTCATAACAATCCCATGAGGTAGCATTATTCTCCCCATTTAATAGGTGAGGGAACTGAAATGAAAATGAAGAGACTTTCCGGGTATTACAAAGCTTGTAAGTGTCTGAAAGCCAGGTCCTCCTGAACCAAGCTGAGCACTCTGGTCCCTCTGCCCTCTCAACACAATCTACACTTGGCATTTCAAGGTATAAAAAGTACAACTGCAATAGGAGGGCCTGTGTTGGAGAGAGGAAGGGTTACAAATGATACACAGGGACTTAAATGACAAGTACGTAGACTTCTCCTTTAATTCATCAGTAATTAGTCTACTATTATTATTCTATTTCATTAAGAATTCTGCTCTTCTACCCCCAGTTCAAGCCAGAACAGATAGGGTAGCATTACTAGTCTAGCCAGATTTAAGCAGAAGATGTCACATAAGAAATATCTGATTGATTGAAGAGAATGAGGTACTCCCTGTGGGGCTATGAATTAAACACTAAACCAGTCCAGGACTTTAAACATTCCAGCAATAGAGAGCTGAGTGCTTAATGGTGGAATCCAGTGGCGAAGGATCTCTGAGAGGGAATTAATTGCCCTCGAAGGAGTAGAAAAGGAAGGATCTAATCTCCCTTTATCTCTACCTCCAACCCCAAAGACCAGGTGAGGACCTTGTGAACTTTAAAAAGTGGGGAAATTCGGACTTCCCAACAGCTTCTGCTGGAGCCTAGGGAACTGAGAACAAACTAGACCCACTCTAAAGGAAAGGTAGATTTACAAAATCAATGACCTTTGGAGCCTGAAAGAAAGCTGGGCCTAAGGGGAACTATGGATATTCTTTACAGCTAGCTGGAGACAGAAGTGGAAGACTGTTGGCCTTCAAAACTCCATCCATTGGGTAATGGTGGGACAGTTCCCTAGATTGGGATGGTATTGAAGCAGTTCATTAATGATCACATGCAGACATGTAGAAAATTCATAGAATTAATAATAAAATGTTTATTAAGTGTTTATTATTTGTCAAACACTGTGCTAAACTCTGAGGATACAAAGAAAGGCATAATTAGTGCCTGTCCTCAAGGAACTTAAATTCTCTCTGCACATACAAGATACATAGATGGATGGTAACCTCAAGAGAGAGAAGACTCTAGCAATTGGCAGTGTTTGGGAAAGGCCTGCTGGAGAAGGTAGGATTTGAACTGTCTTTAAAGAAGCCAAGGATTCTAAGAAAGAAATGGTGAGGATGAAGAGCATTCCCATCATGGATTGAGCCAGTACATAAAGAGGAGAAGTGGTACATGGGAGAAACAACAAATAAGCCACTGTGGTGGGATCCTAGAGTGCATAGAGGAGAGTAAAGGATAAGACTGGAACGGTAGGAAGGGATCAGCTTGTAAACAGCTTGAAATGCCAAATAGAAAACTTGATATTTGCTCCTGGAGATAATAGGGAGCTACCAGAGTTTGAGTTGAGGGGAAGTGACTTGGGCAGATCTATGCTTTAAGAAAATCATTTTGAAAACTGTGTGGAAGGTGGATTTGAGATGAGAGAGCCTTGAGTCAGGGAGATCATTTAGAAGGCTATTTCATTAGCCCAGGTGAGAGATGATGTGGGCCTAGACTGAGTTGTAGCCGTGTAGAGATTAGAGAGAAGGGGACACATAAGAGAGATATGAATGCAGAAATGACAAAATTGGACAACAGATTGGATATGTGGACAAGTGAGATTGAGCAGTTAAGGTCTTGTGATTAGAAGGATGGCACCCTCAAAAGTAATAGGGAGAGGGGTAGGGTGCCAGAGAGGGGGGTAGAGTCAAGATGGAGTAGTAGCAGGAGAGATAGCTTAGGCCCTTCCCAAACTCCTACAGATAGAGAAAAGGCATCAGACTGAATCATTCCTTCACTTGACCCTACTGTCCTTCAAGTTGTTGTTCTATGTCTGTCCTCCCTTTCCCAGCCATGCTCCTAGAAAACACCTTCTATGCTTTCTTATACCACACTCTCAAACCTTTGCTTTGTGACTTCTGTCCCCTTAACTCAGCTGAAACTGCTCTTTCCAGTGACTCCAATGATCTCTTTGTAGCTAACCCTAAGGATCCTTTTCTCAGTCCTAATGCTTCTTGACCTCTATACAGCATTTGATTCTGGTAACCACCCCCTCTTTCTGAATATTTTCTCTTCCCTGGGTTCACATGACATGGTAACTTTCCCTGTTACTCTTTCTGACATGTGGGAGCAATCTTCTTCTTTCCCTGTTCTCTTCTGACATGTGGGAGCAATGTTCTTCTTGGTCTCCTTTGCAGGTTCATCATGTACTTCCCATCCCCACCTCTGAGTTTTCCCCAGGGTCCTCCAACCTTCTCTACAGGCTCTCTCTTAGTTTTCTGACACCCTTCTCTTTTGCTTCTCCTCCTCCCTGTCTGGATGCTACTCAGTCTTCCTTGTAGAGTCTTCATCTATGTCATGCTCATAATGGTAGGTACACCATCAAGATTCGATCAAAGTTTCTCTTCTCTTTTTCTCCTTTCCCTCTTCCACTTGATCATCACAGCTCCCATGGGTTCTCTAATCAGATGGTCCCCAGATTCAGCCCTAATCTCACTCCGGAGTTCCTCCTATCCTTCCTCAAAAGTATTTACTTCTAATTATGCCCTCCTCCCATTTGCCCTCCCTTCTATCATACCCCCAACCCCTGTTTATCCCCTTCTCCCCTACTTTCCTGTAGTGTAAGATAGATTTTCATACCAAATTAAGTATGCATGTTATTCCCTCCTTAAGCCAAATGTGATGAGAGTAAGGTTCATTTTTTCCCTCTCACTTCCCCTCTCTTCCTTTCCATTGAAAAAGCTTTTACTTGCCTCTTTATGTGAGAGATAATGTGCCCCATTCTATTTTTCCATTTCTCCTCCCAATATATTCCTCTCTCTCCCTTTATTTTTATTTTTTAGATATCATCCCTTCCTATTCAACTCTCCTCATTTTGAGCCCCCTGCTTCACTGTGTCCAAAGAGCATGGTAGAATGAGAAATTGGACTCATGTGACATTGCAATAAAACCATGAAAATGAATCATCAGAATGGAGGGAAAGAGAGATCTCAGATTAGGCCTTCAGCCTCCACCACTCACTTTGGCTAGCCAAATGAGGACCTTGTAAGCTTTGTAGGATATAAAGGATGTTCAACTTCCTATTTTCCCATTGGTGTCCTAACTGCATCAGCAGATCAGATGATGGCATTGGTAATCAAAGACAAGCTCAACATAGATTCTCAGTGCCATAAGGAACCCAGCAAAGAAACTTTATTATGCTTATAGGAACTTCTTAAGCACCCCAAGAATGGGAGAAAAGGACTAGTTACCCCTGTGCCACATGTGCCTCTAATCTTGAGCTCACTTTCCTCTAGACTGTACATACTTGTGGGAGACAGCATCACAGACTTTTGAGAGAGGGATGTTTTGTACCAACTCTTTTCACCATGCCATTGTAGTAAATACCTCTTTCTAAAAGCTCCTTAAGGCTAATGAGTAAACTTGTTCTCAATTGATAATCTTGGGAGAAAGCACACTGGTGGGATGAGGGTGGGATTAGAGGGATTGGTGGGACTCAAACTAATCCCATTAGAGAATCATTCCTGACTACTCAGAATTGCCCCTAAAATCATATAGGGGAGATGCAACCAAGTTCTTAGGATCCAAGACTTGTCTGTGAGAGTGGGAGTTAGGATTAAGATCCTCAAAACTCTGATAAAGAAATCAAAGTAATATAGAGTCATATGAAAAATGCTCTAAATCATTATTGATTAGTGAAATGCAAATTAAGGCAACTTTGAGGTATCATCTCACACCTATCAAATTGGCTAAAATGATAGAAGGAGAAAATAACAAATGTTGGAGGGGATGTGGAAAAATTGGGACACTGCTGATAAAAAGTGATGCACTGTTTGTGGAACTGTGAACTGATCCAATCATTTCAGAGAACAATCTGAAATTATGCCCAAAGAGTTATTAAACTGTGTATATTCTTTGACCCACCAATACTACTATTAGGTCTATTTCCCAAAGTGATCAGGTAAAAAGGAAAAGAACCTATATGTTCTAAAATATTTATAGCAGCTCTCTTTGTGGTGGCTAAGAACTGGAAATTGGGGGGATGCCTTTCAATTGGGGAATGATTGAACAAGTTGTAGTACATGATCATGAAGGAATACTCCTGAGTTATAAGAAATGATGAGCTTGGTGATTTTAGAAAAACATGGAAATACTTGCGTGAAATAAAGAGTGAAATGAGCAGAAGCAAGAGGACATTGTATATAATAGCAGAAATATTGTTTGAAGAATAACTGTGAACAACTAAGTTATTCTTAGTATTACAAATACTCAAATCAACTGCAAAAGACCTATGAATGAAGATGTTATCCACCTCCAGAGAAAGAACTGATAAATAGAAGTATGCATAGTATAATTTTACATATATTTGTGTGTACATATTGATTAATTGTTGTCCTTTGCTCTTGAAGAGGACCAAAATGCCTGTGGCTGATCTGACCAATACAAGCTTAAAAAGTTCTACCACAGCTGGGCCACAAATAACCCATATGAACATTGGGAGTGAGTATGTCTCTAAATTTGCATATCTCGTTTCTTTTGAGCTGTTGAAATTCTACTTTGCTCATGGAACACAGCACTTTCTTTGAGGTGAGCACACCATGCTGGGCAGTCCTGTGTCCATGTCTCCCATGTCTCACAACTGATTCCAAAGTTCTTCAGAGAGACCTTGGGAAATGTCTTTGTACCACTTCTTCTGATCTCCAAAAAGAGCTTTTTAGGTATTTGAAATTCAAACAATGTGGTCATCTCTCTGCAATAGAATTTGAATGCTTGGCAGTTTAGCTGGAGAAAGGAACTCAATGTCCAGTACCTGATCTTGTCAGGTAATCTTCAGAATCTTCCTAAGACAATTCAAATAGAAGCAATTCAGTTTCCAGGCATGGTGCTGGTAGACTGTCCAAGTTTCACAGGCATACAATGAGGTCAGCATAACGCTCTGTAGATCTTCAGTTTGGTAGGTAACATAACCTCTTTTCTCCCACACTTTCCTTTGAAGCCTCCCAAACACTGAGCTAGCTCTGGCAATGCATCCATTAACCTCATCATCTTTGTATACATCCCTGGAAAGTATACTTCCCAGCTAAGTGAACTTATCCACAACATTCAAAATTTCTCCATTTGCTGTAACTGATGGTTCTATGTATGGATGGTGTAGTGCTGGCTGGTAGAGCAACTGTGTTTTCTTGGTATTAATTGTTAAATCAAAATCAACCCAAACAGCAGAGAATCAATCCATATTTTGTTGCATCTCAGCACTAGAAGCTGCATTGAGTGCACAATTATCTGAGAACAAAAAATCAAACACCAACTCTCCCTCCTCTTAATCTTAGCTTGTGGCCTTTTCAAATTAAATAATTTACTATCAGTGAGGTAGCTGATTTTGATGCTATTTTTGTCCTTGTTGAAGGCACCTGACTATATTGCTAAAAACATCATGCTAAACCACTCAGGAGTAAGCACACAGCCCTGCTTCACTCCATTGGTGACTGGAAAAGCATGAAAGCATCATCCATTATCCAGAACCTGTGCAAACATGCTGTCAAGGAACTGACATAAAATACTGATAAACCTCTCTAGTGACCAAATTTTGTCATGATCTTCCACAGGCCCTTAGAACTGATAGTATCAAAGGCCTTAGTATCATCAAACATTATGTACAAATCTCTGTTGTGCTCCTGGCATTTTTCCTGGAGTTGCTGGGTAGCATGCACCATATCAACCATTCCTCTGCCCTTTCTGAAGCCACAGTGGTTCTCAGGTAGACGACCATCTTCCAGGTGAAGGATCAGTCCACCAAGGAGGACTCTGGCAAGATTCTTGCTAACAGTGGCTGAGAGACTGCACTGTGACTGTCACAGGAAAACCTATTTCCTTTTCCTTTATAGAGTTGGACAGTGGAGGAATCGTTGAACTCCTGGTAGTTAACCTCCTCTTGACATATAACTCAGAAAATTTCAGTCAGATTTTTTATGAACAGTGGATCCCCTGTCTTCTAAATCCCAGTTAAAATAGAATCAGCACCAGGTGCTTTGCCACATGAGAGGAGACTAGTGGTATTCAATACCTCTTTTTCAGTTGGAACTTCAGCTACAGAAGGATTGCCTTCAAACTGAGGTATATAGTCAATGGCTTCAACATTAATTGATAACATTCTGTTGAGAACGCTATGGAAGCGTTCAGGCCATCTCTCCAGGATCTTGCCTTTATCACTGATCATTGTGGCTCTATCAACACTGAGTAGTTGAGATACACCACAGGTCGTTAGCCAGTCTTTCAGGGTTTCCTAAAATTGCTTTGCATTGTTACTATCAGCATAAAACTGAATTTCATCTGCCTTCTTAACTGAGCCAAGAATCCTACATCTCTCTAAGCTTTACTTGCACTTTACTTTTGATGGAGGCAGGCTTTCTTAGAAGCTTGGTAAACCCTGTGGAGTTCCCATTTTTCATTTAGCAGATTCTGAATTTCTCCATCATTTTCATCAAACCAATCTTGATGTTTGTAAGTATTCTGGCCCAGATGAGTAAATGTATACTGCACATCAAATCTCTGAAAGCTGCCCACTCCTTCTCTGCTCCATTGTTGCCAACCATGTGTTGGCTCATTTTTTCCCTCCAAATTAGCAACTGTTCACACTTGGAGAATCACTCTGATCTGCTGGCATTAAGTCTTCTGGTAATTATCTTGCCTTGGGACCACCACTAATGTTTAGCTTGGAGAGGATAAGTCTATGATTGGTCCAGCACTCTTTGCCACACATTGCCCTCATCACTTGCATCACTTCATCTTCCCTGTTTCTTCTTACAATGACATAGTCTATTAAATGCCAATGTTTGCTGCGAGGATGCATCCACAAAGTTTTGTTGCATTTAGGTAAAGAGAAGACAAAGTTGGTGATGAGGTCATGAGACAGACAAGTCTTTGGCAGTAACTTGCTATTTTTGTTGCTATTTCTGACTCCATTCCTCCCAAGGAATGTCTGTACCTGCTCTGGCATTAATATCACTTAGAATTACAAGCTTGTCTTCTTTTGGTACATTGATGAAAAGGGTCTCCAAGTCTTCCAAAAAATCTTTCTTTGACCTCATCAGAGTTTGGTGGTGTGGTGCTTTCTTGCAAGTGACATTTGCATTGCCATGAGTCTGTCATTCACTCCTTTTGGTAGGCATACAAACTTGTGAACTAGATTAGTTTTGATTATAAAACCTGAGTCAGCTTCATGGTGCTCCCCATCACTGTGACCATTCCAGAAAAACATGTATCCAGCTCTGACTTCAGTAAGCTGGCCTTCATTTGCCAGCCTTGTTTCACTCAGGGCTACTAATGGGATATGATATCTGCTGAGTTCTCTCACAATAAGAGCTGTTCATCTTTGAGGTCTACTGCATTTTCTATTGTCTAAGAGTATGCACACATTCCATGTTCCAATCATGAGTGGAATCATCTTCATAAAAGTTTTTGTACATCTTTTTGTGTTTCAGCCACAGGACAGGAGCCCTGCCTACCTTGGTAAGCAGAGCAGTTAGGTTTGGTGAAGCAGACAATTCTTAGGGCACCTTTTCTAGCCCCTTCCTCATACCAGGAGGTAAGCAGTGTGGTTCTTAAAAAAGGTTGCTGAGACATCTAGGGGACTGCCAAATCCTACTACTCCTTCAATCCAGCGAGATGACCCTATGGCCTGTGCCACCTGTGTGTAAGGTTGTGACTACAGCTTCCAATGTATCCACACCTACTGCTTTGTCATTGGCCCATTATTCCAGGACTTTGGGGAGTAGGTAAAAATGGTGAAGTGATATGGGTGATGTCTTTTGACAAAAGCATAAATTGGATTTAAGAGAGGCAGAATTGCTCAAAGTTGTCAGCCTCATTCTCTCTTCCAAAAGTCCAGTGGCAAAACAAAAGTCAAGACAACTGGCGATGGTTTTGGATGCAGTGATGACTTTGGCATCTTTGATGTCTAACCAAGCTCTAAGCACTCCACGGAACCTGCTTCAGCATCCTTCATAGCCATTGGAACAAATTGTTCTCATTCGCCCATTCCACCAGAAGTCTTCATGTTTGTGGTAGACACCCCTATAATACACCAATGAGTTTGAGACCAATTGGTTACCCTCAACCTAGTTTGGCCCATCTGCCAAAATGGTTTACTGAGGTGTGGCTGCTGTGCATACTACAGCTTCTTGGAGCCACAGGTGAGAGTCGAGTGGCCGGTGGATACCAAAGGTGGAAAGCAGCCTTGAAAAGGATTCAGCAGCCCTCACACTAGTCTTCCCTGACCTGTACGCATACATACACACACACACACACACACACACACACACACACACATCTGCATCAAATGGTGGTCTTTTTTTAGTAAGGGGTGGGGAGGGGGGGGGATAGCTAGGAAATTAAAATGTAACAAAAAACAAATTAAATTTTTAAAAAGAAGTTATATGGGCTATAACTGTAATATGTTTACTTAAGTACTTAATAAATTATTTTTAGTCATGGTTTTTCCAAAGTGAATAACTCACCCAGTAAGTAGGCTTAAATAAAAGAAGTGATTAAAAAACTAGAAAGAAAAAGAATAATGCACATCCTGAATACTAGAAGGGGAAGAAGTTTCATTTATTTTCTAGCTGATAGGACTATTTTCTACTCTTCCCCCAGACAACAGTGGTTGTGGCTCAGCCCATTGCATCATGGATTACTATAAGGGACTACTGATTAGTGGATGAGGCAGAGATTCCCAAGTCACGCTCTTTCACCAGGAAATCAGTATATAATAAGAGCAGGGAAGAAGGACATGGATGAGAAGTCTTCAGGAAAGAGCAGAGAAGGGGTCCAATCTTGCTTTTAGTTGTTACGTTTTGTCATAGAATCAGTATGTAGCTGCACTGGAGAGTTCAAAGGGTCATAAGTGCCAAGAGGATCAGAGTGTTCAAGAGTGTTCACCCATTAGCCAAATAAGGATCCATAAATCATGGGAATTCATTGAGATTTGGGTGGTTTCCAAGAGTTTGCAAATAGCTCTTTGGTCATGGACTGCCCTCACTTGTTCAGTCATTCAGTTGTGTCCGACTTTGTGAGCCCATGGACCAACTGTCCATGGGGTTTTCCTGGCAAAGACACTGGAGAGGCTTACCATTTCCTTCTTCAGTTTTATGCAGGCAGGGCTTAGGTGACTTGCCCAGAGTCACACAACTAATAAGTGTGTGAGGTCAAATTTTAACGTTGGTTTTGAGTCCTTTAGATATAGGGCCACCTTCACTACCAATGTGAAAGCATGAAGAGTCTGCCTCTCTTATCTCACAGCACTAACAATATTCTCTGTGAGGAAACTGTTGCTATTGCTTCCGCTGCTTTGGGGGAGGCCAGCAAGACAAGCTGTACCAAAAACCATTACAGGATACATTCAGGTCTTATGTAAGCCAGATATGGAGGAGTAGGTGCAGCCTACATTGGGCTCAACACAGTAAATGCCACAAATTTAGGTCTTGTCTCCTGTTAATCTATGTGAGGATGCTGTGATTCAACATTCCTATTTTTATTCTTTATGAATTCCTGTTAATATCTTGCTCATTTTGACTTCTCATAGATGTAATTAGTGATTTAGATTGTAATTAGTTGTAAATAATTGAATTAGATGTAAATAGTGATTTCTAAAGTGGCTAGCCCAGAGAACTTTTATGTCAATATTGTGTGGGAAGTTTTCTCAGCTCTCAACTCTTGCTTATTAATTGTTGATAACCAACACCACACATTTTTGTGGACAACCACAAATATTGGAACTCTGTCCTGAAACCAATTTGTGCCTAAAATTCCTGCTTTTGGAACACTGAAGAATTTGATGTCAACCTGCTTCCTGGGATTGTTGTATACATTCTGTTTCTGTCTTAGAGAAAAAAACAATAGTGGACTGTTTGTGGGTTCTCAATGTATGCCTTGTATTAAAGTCTCCCTCCTAACACAAAGGGCCTATGTATACTTTCAGGACTTCTGGCTTCTTGGGCTCCATGTCTCTACCCAGGGTGCACCTGAGACAGTCAGTATCAAAGGGTTTCAATGAATTCCTGTAGTGAACAATTCAAATGTAAAATACCTGTATCTACACAGTAATAGACACAGAAAGGATGTAAATCCAAGTGCAGAGAGAAGAAAGGGAGACCTCCAGTCAGCAACTGTCCCATCCCATTCCATACACTGCTCAGATCTATACAATCTGAAACATATGGCATAGTACTGAGTGGATCGCTGATATGGGGTAAGGCCAGTATTTGCTGCTCCCTATCTCTGGTCTCTACTTCTTATAGAAGAGCTTTTCTGAAAGGAGGGACTAATTTAGAAATGAGGAGAGATTTCCAGGAACTAGGAGCAGAGAAGGAACAGAGGCATCAAGACCTAAGATAATCAGCAGCACCAGGCAATTAATGAAAGGAGAAAGAGAAAATAGGGCTAAGTTATGGCAAAGAAGAGAAAGATTGAGGAGGGTCAGTGGTTCTTTATACATCTTGAAGCAGCTCATTCAAAGACTCAGACTGATGCCACTCTCAAAGGCTGAGGGAAGTACTAAAAAAAGACTGGCTCTTTCCCCAGCTTCCTTCCTTCCATTGCCTGCTTATTAACAGATACTGTAATATACTCTGCCATTTCTTTGTCCAAATATTTTTAGTAACATGAATTTTGCCTCAGTCACAAAAAAAAGAGAACCAGGGTTAGCAAGAGATAAATATAAATGCAAATTAAGGCAAAGAGCCAAACCTCTACCTAAATGTTAGGAATTTTTCCTAATTGGGCTTCAAAACAATTGTAATGGTATTTCTAGCTTTTCGTTCATTTGTTGTTGTTCAGTCAGATCTAACTCTTCATGACCCCATCTGGAGTTTTCTTGGCCAAGATACTGGAGTATACTGGTTTTCCATTTCCTTCCCTAACTCATTTTACATATGAGGAAACTGAGGCAGAGTGAAGTGACTTACCCAGAGGTTAGATTTGCTTCCTGACTTCAGACCCAGTGCTCTACCTACTGTAGCGCCACCTAGCTACCCTTTAATTTAGTGTACATTCCCTTATAGTGCTGGGGAGAGAACCTTATAAACAGGAGGGAGCATAGCCCTAAGGCTTAAAATAAGGTAACTATTGTAACAGGGTGTTACAAACAGCTGAAGATAAAGCCCTAGGCAGTTAAGACTATATCACTGGATAACACAGAGATTAAAGGAGAAATTTTATATAAGTATAAATACTGTTCATATCATGAAGCTATGGCCAGGACCAGTAGAGCATAGGAAATGCATGCACACTGTATAATATCTTTAGATTAGTTTGGACACATCACTTTCTGCTTGTAGGTTCAAGCATGTTGATGTTCAGTCATTTCAGTCGTGTCCAACTCTTCATGACCCCATTTGGGGTTTTCTTGGCAAAGATACCAGAGTGGTTCGCCATTTCCTTCTCTAGCTCATTTGATAGATGAGGAAATTGAGGCAAGCAGGGTTAAGTGAATTGCCCAGGATCATAGTAAGTGTCTGAGTTCACATTTGAACTCAGGTCTTCCTTACTCCAAGCACGCACTCTATCCCATTGTGCCACCTAGTTACCCAGGTTTAAGGTTCAAATTCTCTAAGATTCATGTAATCCTAGAGGCAGCTAGGGGTCATCATAGAGAACAGAGCTTGAACCTAGACCTAACCTCAAACACTTACCAGCTGTGCAAGTCACTTAACTTCTGTTTGTCTCAGTTTCCTTAATTGTAAAATGGAGATAATGGCACACACTTTGCAGGGTTGTTGCAAGGATCAAATGAGACATTTGAAAGGCACTTTGCACATTTTAAAGCACTATATAACTGTTATTATCATAGAATCTCAGGTTTAGAAGTGACCTCAGAGATTTCTAGTCCAGCCCATAGAGGAATCCTCTCTAAAACACCCTCTAGCTTCTACTTGAATATCTTCAGGGATGGGGAATTAATTACCTTCTGAAGACAGCCACTTTTAAATAGCTCTAATTGTTAGGAATTTTTTCTTTGCTGAAATCTGCTCCTCTATAAGGCCATGAGATTTGTAGGGGGGGTAACTGTCCTACCAGGTACACCAATTGTAAGGCCAAATGTAAGAGGCTGATCTGGTTCTGTCAGGATATGCCCATTGTATGGATGCAGAACCTCTGAGAGAATACAGAGATACCCAAGAAAGAGGAGCTCATACCAGCTTGGTTGAATAATAGGTTTATTAGGTTAACTGGGTTGTTTAGGGGAGTTTACTCAGGAGACCTGGTGTTGGGCATCAGGAAGACAGAATAATGACACCCAGGCTACATCAGGTATTCTATAGAAACAGAATAAAAAAAGCATAGTGCCAGAAGGGTCCAAGATCATGTGCAAGTTGGAGCAAGTTAGATAGTTGGAGCTTCTTTGGCTGTTTACATTTATTCAGAGGAGTTTATATTCTCTGTGAGACCCAAGGCCACATTCCCACTCTGCCCTACCCCCTCTACCCTACCGCATATACCCTCCACAATTTTCACCTATTGCTCCTAATTTAGCCCTCTGGGGCCCAAGTCTAATAAGTCTAATCCTTCTTCTGAAGACAGCTATTATGTCGCCCTCTAAATTTTCTTACCCAGGCTAAACATCCATATTCCTTCAACCAATACTCCTATGGTTTGGTCTCCAATCTCCTGACTCCTAGGCAAGGAAGTTTTCCATGACATTATGGCCAAATATAAACCTTCTAGGGCATGGATAGGATGGTAACCAAATTTCTATGGACTGCCAATGTCTTTGCCTTTGCCTGGAATAAGGAGAGGGGCTCTACCACCACCTCAATTAATGCAATCACAGAAAACTCAGACACCTCAACTGAATCAATCAATCAACAGAGTAAACTGGCTGTCAAGGAATTTGCCTACAACCTTACCCCATTGGGTGACTAAGTCCTTAATCAATCTGATAGGATTATGGAGTTTCATCCATTGGATCAAGACAGATGACACCTGTCAGCCATTAACCAAAGGTATGGTCCAAAAAACAAACAGAATCAGTTTCCCCCTTACCAAGGGTTTGTCCAAGAACAAACAGAATCAGGCTGTACATGTGCTATAATGTGCTTATTTATTCTCATTAAGACAGAATCATGCATGCACGGGAATCAGAAAATAATTCTGAACTCAGAGGTAAGCAAGTTGAAGGAGACTTTAGAGCATTCCCAACTCAGGAATGAGATGGTGTCAACCCAAAATTATAGTCTCCATATGTGTTTAACCATAATGTGAGGAAGGAATTTCTTAATGGGATAGGATACAATGAGATAAGAGAAGTGTCAAAGTGGTTGAATAAAATTATAGTTCCAAGATGTCTGAGTTTCTTCTGCATTAACATGATATACCTTAACATAACATAATACGTCCATAATATGCCCGTAAAATACCAAGATAAGAGAAGTCTCATTATTCAAGAGAGTGTACAGTTCAAGGTGCCTTGTCCTTGGCAGTCAAGGACAAAAATAAATAAACAAAAGACTGCTCCTAGTCAGTTTCATCCAGCCTTATAGTTGCTGACACAGGAAGAGGCATTTTGGGTTCACTGGGAGAGCAGAGCAAAGCATGGCTGTTATGCCAGAGCACATCAAAAATGTTTTTCTTTTGATTGACCAATGCAGATTTTAGGCCTTTCTCAGGTGAACGGAGGGAGGGAGAGGGTGGCACAAAATGGTTCACACACCATACAGCCAACATATTGTGATGGGCTGAAAGAATCAGACACACCTCTGACCTAGGGTTAGGCAGTGGCTCAGTTTACAATGAAGGGCTCCAAGTTCTGGAGTTAAAGATTCCACATTTGCAGTCAAGCAGCTGAGAGGGAAATTGCTCTTAGAAAGAGGAGTTAGTTTCTCTTTTTTCTTCTCCTTTCTCTTTCTCTCTCCCTTTCTCTCCCTCTCTGTCTCTGCCTCTCTGTATCTCTATCTCTGTCACTGTCTCTCTGTCTCTGTCTCTCTCTGTCTGTCTGTCTCTGTCTTTTTCTCTGTCTCTCTGTCTCTGTCTCTCTGTCTCTGTCTGTCTCTGTCTCTGTCTCTCTCTGTCTCTTTGTCTCTCTCCCCCCCCCCCCTCGTCACTGCTAAGTGCCAAGAATACAAATAAAAACAAAAAGAAAGACAGTCCTTTAGTTCAAGGAGCTTATATTCTATTTCAGGAACACAGAATTCTTTTACTCTTCAGAAGAAGTATTATAGAACACCATGTTTATACTCCTCCACTAGCATGTAAACTCGTGGAGTGTAAGGATTGTTTCATTCTTTGTACTTATATTCCCAGCACATGCATAGTGCCTAGCACACAGTTGATTGATTCTTGCCTCTCTAATGGTTGTCAGGTTGATCAATTCAATTAAATAAACATTTATTAAGCACATATTCTTTGCAAGGCATTGTGTTAGAGGCTAGGGATTTTTTTTTGTTAAGTTATCTCTGTACTCAATGAGGTTACAATCTATAGAAAAATGTTCTTCTCAGAAAGCCTTAGTAACATAACGATAGAACCCTTCAAATTATCTCCTCTAGAGCCACCTAGTGTTGATTTTTCAGTTATACCTCCTTAGGACCTACCAAGCTACAAAGCAAAGGAAATAATAATTTAATCACAGAATCTAGAACTGGAAAGATCCTCAGAGATCACATAGTCCAATTGCCTCATTTTAATGAGGAAAATGATTCCCAGAGGGAAGTGACATCCAAAGTCTGGCCATGATAACTGTGACATTCAGTCACCTGGTTGTCTATGCACACTAATATAACACAGAGCTAGTCTGACAAAGGTACCCTTTTACTGGTTAAAAGATTGTTGTACAAAGTAGAGAAGGAGGTGGGTATTATCTATGCCAAGGGTTGCTGGTTTAATGTCAGTGTTTTTATTTCTTCATAAAGGCAAATTGTGTGGGACCATGCTTTTCACCCTTCCACATCCCTCCCTACTTAGTTTGCTCTTCAGTTCATGACAATTTGATTTTACTTATATAAGAACCCTGGGGGTGAGGAGACAGGGCAGAGACAAGTAATATATTTTGTTGCAGGCACTCCCTAAAGATGATTTCTGGGTATGAATTCCCTCTAAAATTACCATTCTGTGTTAAAGGATATCAACAGTTTACAAAAGAAGAAATGAAATCTATCCATAACCATATGAAAATTGCTCTAATCAGAGAAAAATTAAAACAATTCTGAGGTTTTGCGTTATGCCTATCAAATTGGAAAAGATGATAAAAGCTGAAAATGGTCAAAATGTTGAAAGTGTGGGAAGATAGGCACACAAATACACTCCTAATAGAGCTGTGAATTGGTTCATTCATTCTGGAAGCAGTTTGGAGAAAACTAAAACAATAGTGACTAAAAATATATTCTGGTACATATATATACTATAAAAAATATTTTTGACCCAGAGATCCTGTCACTGGGTATATATACCAGGGAGGTCAATGACATATAGATAGTTTATATATAAACAAAAATATTTGTAGTACTGTTTCCGGTAGCACAAAACTACAAACAAAGCGAGCACCTGTCAGTTGGGGAGTGTTGTGGGATGGCTCAGATCCCTACTTAAATTAATTACTCAGAGGCCTCTCAAAGTGATCACAGAAAGTTTATTTATTTGATTCTCAAGAAGCGGGACAATCCTATACCAGTTCACCTGGAGTAGGAAAGCCGAAGACAAAGAAAAGTCAGTGATTTATATAGACCCTAATGCAAGTCCCTCCCCCGCCACTGACCATTATTCTCGTTAGCTGAGAATATGATCTTACATTCTAGACACGAAATCTAACCAATCCCGTTTGAAATGAAGACATTGAAAAATTATGTAAGTTTTATCCAATCATTGAGACCCTAATGTACTACACAGTTTTGTATCCTTATATGGAATTATTCTGTTCTAAAAATATAGTAACCTTGAGCCTGTCAGTCTTACCTCACCCCTGGGAGAAGAATTCCAACCTGAGAAGTCTTCACTAAACCTATTCCACTCAGTCCTTCCTCTTATTATATTAATCTGAAGACTTCTTATTTCAACCGAGGTTCTGTAACATGATCTCACACTGTCTATTAATTTCTTCATCCCAATCAGGGTCATTCCTGTCCTTTGTCTCCACAGGTGCCCATCCTTCCTTTTTTTTAGTACCATCAACCGAATGGCTCCTTCGGTCCTCTCTTCTACTCTAGCAAGCTTTAGTAGAGAATTTCTAACTATTCTAGTAATAAGTGAAATCAAACAAGGTAAACAAATAGGAAGTAATATAATATCACTAATTGCTATGAGGCCAAACCACAGTAATCTTTTCCACCAGCTCCCTTCAAACCAAGACCACCAAGATGTATTGAAAAGGGAGTTCCAAGTTTGTACAGGAACATGAGCAACCTCCCTGATATTTTTGATGATCTCTTTCACTATTCTTCCATTATCATCAATTTTCAGGCAACATGTGGATAAATTGAGCTTTCCACAAACTCCCCCTTCTTCTGCAAGTAAATAATCTAAGATCAACCTATGTTGCAGTACTGTTTCCCTACTTTGTGTGGCTTGATTGGCCAAAAAGTGCTGTTTTATTGGTAATAATTTCAACTACTGCTTGGAGTCTGATTAGTCTATTTAATAGATATATGGAGGTTCTATAACCCCAGCTCCCATCTCAAGCCCAAGTTGAAGGCCCGTACTCTCTGATTATCCTCTCAGGAGGCCAAGTGTCACCCCACCCATTTGCATTTCCAGTTTGAGTGAGGGAGGTGTCAATGTTCCTCTTCCTTTTGGCTAGATCATCACATAGAGGAACCCCCAGATGCCGTTTCCCTGATTCAGGCAAGAAAAAGAATTTAGGTCTCACCAATCCAATATAACAAACACCCCTCCAGTTTAACAGAAGGTGAGTATAAGCTGTCTGTCCACATATCCAATAATGTCCTCTCAAAGTAGGATTTTCCTCTAGAAACAGTCTTACCCTATAATCCACAGCCAGAAAGTACTTCACATCGTCCGGGCCTAATGGTCCCCCTTTCGTGATCTCTGACTTACACTTCCATAGTTGTTGCTTCCTCTTCCATATACAATGTTGATAATTCTCCCGAGTTCTATTGATTACACTCCAGAAAGTATCAAACATCATCCTATGTGTCCCATTCTCCCACTTCCATACCCATTCTTTATATTCTGTTATTCTTAGTACTATTCATATATATGCAACTCCACAAATAGTCATAGTCATGACCCCTTCACATTCCTTCCCTTATGAATCCTTCCCTTCATACAGAGATTCAAAGGGAAAGGTAAATTAATGAGCTGTCCATTTAGAGGTTCCACCTCATACAGCAGTCTGGGGAGAAGTATCATCTTATGCAGTTTTCTGATCTGGATGCTCCTTCAAACAGTCTTTGGCACAGCATCTCAGCATCTTCTTCTCTTTATCTTCTTGTAGAAATCCAGATGTCCACTCTCCTACAAAACTGAACTTAATACCATCTTAGATTACCATTCCTATCACTCTTACAAAAATCAAAATTTAAACTTTGACAAATTATCATTTAAAAAAAAAGGAAATTCACATTAAAATGCAGCTTCTATATTTCACAGTAATTCATTATTCGTTCCCTCATTAGGAAGATGAGATTTCACTGAGAAGTCAATACCAGGCTCCAGTATTTACATAAATACAATAAATAATAATTTTTAACACAGTGCATATCACATCATAAAACAATTCCAACTTCTGATCATGTGATGCTTCTTTTAAAGCATTTACAATATAGTCCACAAACCATTTTTTCATTTAACATTAACCAACTAAGACAAAATAATAACTATGCATGCTAGTCTCACAAGCCCTTGACCTAATTGTCTCCACACTATTACTAAGAATTAAAGGACCCTAACTTGTCGTTGGTCTAAAGTCCTAAACCTATTAGCTTAATTTTAGACTTAACCTCAGATGTTCCCCTACCAATAATCTATTATTCGATAGATCTGGTATTATTACTTACAAAACTTCTGATTCTAGGAATTTGCCACTAAGAGTAGGGACATTGCAGGGAAACAACATCTCCCTCACTTCATGTCAATTCCAGGCAGGAGTAGATTGTCAACTAGCATTCAGCCAGGCTTCAAGTCTGCCAGGTGTCAGTGGGGAAATTGAGTCAGGAGAATCCTACCTCAGCCCAGACTGAACAGTCGCTCTCCCGACCTTCCCATAAGATCACCTTTTTGTAGTTCATACCAGCATCTCACAGGCTTATTGGCATCATGGATCAGTGGCTCAGACCGCCTCTCTTGCTATCCACACCTGGAGTTAGACTCAGAAGAACAGTCAGTTAATAGTCCCACAAAAATCTTAAAATAGCAAGTTCCAATAATCAGTTTCAGACATGACTAATTTCACATTGGCCAAGGAACATCTTTGAAGCAGGTCTAAGTAGCCTACATGCCTTTCTATACATGCTCTAGTTCCTGATTAAATAACAATCATAAGTCATTGCTCCAGTAGATTTATATCTGTTTCCCAAACTACTTTATCCCTTTCTAACCCTGCTCAATCTAAAAGAATGAGCTACACATGTGATAAGTTCAAACACTAACTTGAAATTTTATGCTCATTTAATGAATTCAAATCAAAACAATCATGTAACTTTCAATGCCAAATATTACCAGAGGCTACTTACCTCTTCAGAAAATTAGACTGAAATTCTTTTCCCCAAACTAAAGATGTCTCTGATTTAGTCTCAGTAATAAATTCAGTTAATTGTTTTAATATTAATTGCTTTACATCATTTTGTAACATGTAAAGATCTCATTCCAAGTTGGGACCTTTGTCCATTACCCCAAACGAGTTTTAGTCCCATTTGTCTAAAGGCCCTGGAAAGCCTCACTTTGAAAACTCCTTGTTTTTTTTTTCCACATGAACCAGCTCTCCTAAGGTCCACTCTATCACTATGCCCAAGTCTATTCTACTTCCCACTCTTAATTCTATCACTACAAATCTCCAGTTTACTGGCCACTCCCATCAAGACCATTCCTGGAGCTCCCAGACCACCCGGGGCCACCTTTTTTTTTTTTTTTTTTGTGAAGGACTCCTTTCCCTGAATCCTTCTGTAAATAAAATGCAATTTACAGTTAACTTTAAATCCCAATCTTGTTCTCTGGAACAATGATACAACATCTATTTATTCCCATTAGATTTAGAAAGAATGTACCCAAGGATTTTATTTCCATCTTAGATCTTAAATTTGCCCTAAAAAGCCAATCACTGAAGATCATTTCTTATATGTTTTCAAATTCTCACCAAAGCGAGTTCTATATACAATCTCCTCAGCTACTGGGCCTACACTTGTTACTAGCCTGAGGACTGCTTCTTTTCCCACATATATACACAGTGTACCAGCTTTAGGTTTTAGCATTAGAATTACAAATGGAAGATGGCGGAGTAGAAAGACGCACATACACATAGCTCCGAACCCACAACCCGCAGAACAGCTAGAGGGGATCAACTCACGGGGAATTCTGCACCCAGAGGCCGCAGAATATTGGAGCGAGGGAGATTTCTGTTCCAGAGAGACCTGCAAACCTCTTGCGGGGGGTCCTTCGCGCTGTGGACTGGGTGCCGGGACTGGGAGCTGAGTGCAGCCCTGCAGCGGCCGCCACACCATGAGGAAAAGATCCGAGCAGGCTACGGGGACAGGATCTCCAGCGGCGGCACAAGCCCCTCCACCCACAGGTGATGAGGATCGGTGAGAGAGTCTCTTTGGCGGGTCGAGAGGGGAGTGGGGTACCCCCATGGCTTGGCCCCCCCCGGGAGATAGAAGCTGAGAGGCGGCTGCAGACAGGGGCTCCCCAAGCGGGCGGGAGCCTGGATCCATTGTGGAAGGTCTGTGCATAAACCCCCTGAGGGAACTGAGCCAGAGAGGCGGCCCTGCCCCGACCTGACCATCTGAACTTAATTCTCACACTGAATAGCAACCCTGCCCCCGCCAAAAGCCCTAAGGCAGGAAGCAGCATTTGAATCTCAGTCCCCAAACGCTGGCTGGGAGGACCAGGAGGCGAGGTGGGTGTGAGGAGAATATTCAGAGGTCAAGCCACTGGCTGGGGAGAATGCCCAGAAAAGGGAAAAGAAATAAAACTATTGAAGGGTACTTTCTCGGAGAAAAGACACCTCCTCCCTTCCTTTCTGACAAGGAAGAACAATGCTTACCATCAGGCAAAGACACAGAAATCAAGGATTCTGTGTCCCAGCCCACCCAATGGGCTCAGGCCATGGAAGAGCTCAAAAAGAATTTTGAAAATCAAGTTAGAGAGGTGGAGGAAAAACTGGGAAGAGAAATGAGAGGGATGAAAGAGAAGCATGAAAAGCAGATCAGCTCCCTGCTAAAGGAGAACCAAAAAAATGTTGAAGAAATTAACACCTTGAAAACTAGCCTAACTCAATTGGCAAAAGAGGTTCAAAAGGCCAATGAGGAGAAGAATGCTTTCAAAAACAGAATTAGCCAAATGAAAAAGGAGATTCAAAAGCTCACTGAAGAAAATAGATCTTTCAAAACTGGAATGGCACAGATGGACGCTAAGGACTTTATGAGAAAGACAGATATCACAGAACATAGCGAGAAGATTCGAAAAATGGAAGATAATGTGAAATATCTTATTGGAAAAACAACTGACCTGGAAAATAGAATCAGGAGAGACAATGTAAAAATTCTGGGACTACCTGAAAACCATGATCAAAAGAAGAGCCTAGACATCATCTTCCATGAAATTATCAAGGAAAACTGCCCTGAGATTCTAGAACCAGAGGGCAAAATAAATATTCAAGGAATCCGCAGAACACCGCATGAAAGAAATCCAAAAAGAGAAACTCCTAGGAACATTGTGGCCAAATTCCAGAATTCCCAGGTGAAAGAGAAAATATTGCAAGCAGCTAGAAAGAAACAATTCAAATATTGTGGAAATACAATCAGGATAACACAAGATCTAGCACCCTCTACATTAAGGGATCGAAGGGAATGGAATAGGATATTCCAGAAGTCAAAGGAACTAGGACTAAAACCAAGAATCACCTACCCAGAAAAACTGAGTATAATACTTCAGGAGAAAAAATGGTCTTTCAATGAAATAGAGGATTTTCAAATTTTCTTGATGAAAAGACCAGAGCTGAAAAGAAAATTTGACTTTCTAACACAAGAATGAAGAGAACCATGAAAAGGTGAACAGCAAAGAGAAGTCATAAGGGACTTACTAAAGTTGAACTGTTTACATTCTTACATGGAAAGACAATATTTGTAACTCTTGAAACATTTCAGTATCTGGGTACTGGGTGGGAGTACACACACACACACACACACACATGCACACACGCACACATACATAGAGACAGAGTGCACAGAGTGAATTGAAGAGGATGGGATCATATCTTAAAAAAAAAAAATGAAATCAAGCAGTGAGAGAGAAATATTGGGAGGAGAAAGGGAGAAGTTGAATGGGGCAAATTATCTCTCATAAAAGAGGCAAGCAAAAGACTTATTAGTGGAGGGATAAAGAGGGGAGGCAAGAGAAAAACATGAGGTCTATCTCATCACATTCCACTAAAGGAAAGAATATAATGCACACTCATTTTGATAGGAAAACCTATCTCATAATACAGGAGAGTGGGGGACAGGGGCACAAGCAGGGTGGGGGGGAGGATGGAGGGGAGGGCATAGGGAGGAGAATGCAATCCAAGGTCGACACTCATGGGGAGGGAAAGGATCATAAGAGAATAGAAGTAATGGGGGACAGGATAGGATGGAGGGAAATATAGTTAGTCCCATACAACACAACTAGTATGGAAATCATTTGCAAAATTACACAGATTTGGCCTATATTGAATTGCTTGTCTTCCAAGGGGAAGGGGTGGAGAGGGAGGGAGCTAAAGAAGTTGGAACTCAAAGTGTTAGGATCAAATGTAATGTTCTTACCACTGGGAAATAAGAAATACAGGTTAAGGGGTCAAGAAAGCTATCTGGCCCTACAGGGCAAAAGAGAAGACGGAGACAAGGGCAGGGAGGGAGGATAGAGGAGAGAGCAGATTGGTCACAGGGGCAATTAGAATGCTTGGGTTTGGGGGGGGAGGGGATAAAAAGGGAGAAAATTTGTAACCCAAAATTTTGTGAAAATAAATGTTAAAAGTTAAAAATAAATAAAGAAAGAAATAAAGAAAGAAAGAAAAGAAAAAAAAGAATTACAAATGGCAAACATAATTTTTCATAAGTGATAACAAATTGTTTTAGCTATGAACACGAACAATAAATTTCAGATGACATCAACTGCATTTTCATATCCTATTAGAGAAACTAAATTCTTCTCACTTTTGTAACTTACAAATACAAATTGGATAGGTAGGCCTTCCAAAAACCATACAAAAGATTTTACAAAGTATTTCTTAATACAACAAATATTTCCTCTCTTATGAAAAGTTTACAATTTATCACAATCCCTTTGAAACTAATTGACAGAAATCACAAGAAAAGACCTAAACCCAAAGCCTTTTCACATTTGCCCATAAACTTTCTTTTACCAACATAACTTTAGAATAAATGCTTGATTCATGGCAAAAACAATTTTAGCTAAAATTTCCTTTTCAACAGCAGAAATAAACTTTTAACATAACACATCCTCATGTGGAACAGGCTTGAAAATCACACCCATATATATACATGTACATTTTTAAAGCGTTCTCATTTTCTCAATAAGAATGCTACAACAAGGAAACTCTTACAAAAAAATTCATAACAGCTCTTTTTAACCAATTCATTAATTAACAATTCAATTCCTAATACAATATTTAGATGGATTACCTAAAAATTTAAACTTATTTAAGTTTACTTAAAACTTAAAATAAGCCATTAACCTATTCAACTCCCCTTTTTTAATAACCAAATATAAGTTTCAAGTTATCAAATTTCTATCACATCCTTTTAAAACCCCAATCTATATGTAATAAATTACAAATTTAAAATCGTGTAACAATTACATTAGATTAATGTTGCATCTAACAAATACCTATCCTTTTGTTACTGGATCTAACATTTTTGGCAGAAATGCCACTGGGTGTCTCTGCCCTCCTCTTATTTGTGCCAGGATTCCCAAGGCCACCCCCTTCTGGCCCTCCCACTCTGCAAAGAAAAAGAAAAACCTAAACTTATTTTCTTTTTACTTTAAATACATTGTCTGGCATCAAATATATTGATCTAATTAAACCTAAATTCAAAACTCTCAGCTCTAAGTTGCTTACTTGAGATTTTTTACTTTCTAATCTTCTGCTTACTTCCACCAAACTTTAATAAATTCTAACCTATCTGAAACATTAAATTAAGAATGACACATTTCAGCTATTCGCAATTCCAGATACGACCAGAATGAATTCAATTAACTTTCCGTTATTTCTCATCACACTAAAATTTCTTCTTTTGGGTGAGGCAGGAAATGGTTAAATGCTTGCTAGCATGCCTCTTTGGTCTGAGGGAAAAAGATAAATTCCCTCCCTCCCTTTTGTACTTCTTCCAAGCCTTCTGATTACACAGTACCCCTGCTCCTCTCATCATCTCTACCTGCTTAAATTCTCTTGCCTTTCCCTCAAGCCACTTTGAAACTGCACATAACTTATTTCTTTCTATTCCTAACCTGACACTTCTCCTACATTCTTTTACTTGCTGTTACCAACCATATAAACTGAACAGTAAAATAATTTTTCTCTCCCTTTCTCTCCCTCCTTGTCCGTCCACCCTTCTGAAACTAATCTGGAGAGGTTGAAGAAGGGGAGTAACAGGAATTTCAAGGACAGTTCAGCTCAGCCTTTCTGCTCCTGCTGGCTGGCTGGCTAAATTTACAACCTTATCAGATAAAACAGAGACACAGACTTTCATTCACACAGAAATACCAATACAACATATACAGACCAAAACATTTAACAAAACAAAATATTACATATAGGTTTAAATTTTTGGCAAACTCAGTCCTAGGAAGAACCATATTTGGGCCAGATTGTGCCTCTTCCTCTGATGTCTTTTCACCCCATATGAAACAACAATACTTAATCATCTTCTTCTTGTCCTTCCCTTTATATTTTGGTAACTTGTGCCAATTCTGTAATTGATTTCCCAAAGGACTATTTACAGATATTTCCTGATTCCATTCCGAAGCTCAGTGGGGTTTGCACTGCCCCTTCCCCATTCTTTTGGATGAGGGTTGTCACCAACACCTCTGAGTCTATGACTCAACGAATTTTGCCGGCTCCCTCGCTAGCTCTCTTGCCAGCTCTCAGTGGGGGTCGCCCACCCACCAGCAGTCACCCAGCAAATGTTTTTGGGGGGGGGCCCTTCACCCTGGGGTCCTGCAGTCCACTAAGTTGGTTGGGAGTCGTCACCTTCTCCCCAAGTCTATCTAAGATGCAATGAATTGACCCCCAGACCCCACCACCACCATGCTTGCTGCCAAGTCGTACATGTACAAGTTGCCTGACTGCAACCTTCAACACCAACTGGTTGGCATTTTCACATACTTCACAGCTTCAGAGTCTTTGGAGTCCTTATCTCTATTCTTTCTGTTCTCACTGAGTTCCTCTGCTTTGGGTCATTACTTTGCAGAGAGGGAGGCCCAGCAACTCCATTTCAAAGACCATGGAGGAATCTCCCCACAGGCACCCAATCTTTGAACTGAGTTGCCAGCCGTCTTTCTGAAAAGCCACAGATCCCGGTACGTGCCCCCAAACTGTGTGGGATGGCTCGGATCCCTACTTAAATTAATTACTCAGAGGCCTCTCAAAGTGATCACAGAAAGTTTATTTATTCGATTCTTGAGAAGCGGGACAATCCTATACCAGTTCACCTGGAGTAGGAAAGACAAAGACAAAGAAAAGGCAGTGATTTATATAGACCCTAATGCAAGTCCCTCCCCCCACCGTGACCATTATCCTCATTAGCTGAGAATATGATCTTACATTCTAGACACGAAATCTAACCAATCCCTTTTGAAATGAAGACATTGAAGAATTATGTAAGTTTTATCCAATCATTGAGACCCTAATGTACTACACCATTTTATATCCTTATATGGAATTATTCTGTTTTAAAACTATAGTAACCTTGAGCCTCTAAGTCTTACCTCACCCCTGGGAGAAGAATTACAATCTGAGAAGTCTTCACTAAACCTATTCCACTCAGGAGTGACTGAGTAAATTGTGGTATATGAATGGCATAGAATATTATTGTGCCATAAGAAATGGCAAATATGAAGAATTTAAGAAACATGAAAAAACATATAAAGTGAAGAAAGCAGAATAATTAAAATTAAATATACACTAACTACAACAATATAAATGAAAATAATACTAAAAAACAACAGAATTCAGAGCAAATGTGATGATCAAGTTTAGTTTCAGATGATTGATGTTAAAACACATTTTTTCATGGTAGTAGACTCCTGGGGTGGAATGTTACATAACCTCAGTCACAAGCAGTGTATCAGATGGTTTTGGTTAACTAATTTTTTCTGTTATAAGAGAGGATATTGTGATATAGAGCCAATGCAATATTCACAGTGCCCATGGCAGCCATGAATATCACAGCACAATTCAGAATCGCAAAATACCACAGACTTTCCACATGTAAGGTAGAACCAGAACATTTATTCAGACACATATCTATACAACAATCTATACACAATAACAATGCAGAGGACAACACCATCTTCAAGCCTTCCCCTTGCTAGAGTCCCCACAAACCAGGTCCATTACACTCATCACAAGCAAGCTCTCTTAAAATCACAAAATCGTTCATGCTACCCAGAAGCCTGCATCCTTCCTAGCTCTGACTGCTCTCAAGACTAACTTCCTCTCAGCTCTACCTTTGCTTCTTCCTCCTCCACCCATTCAGCAAACTCCTCTCACCACAGGCTCCATGTAATTTAATGGGCCTATTTGTGAATAGGAAAGATTTTTCAATTCAAATTACCATTACACTTGACCCCAAGATCTTTCATATTCATTACATAAGTCGATGGGGCAACTGGTGTCAACAGAACTTTACAATATAACAGGGTTCCCACAAAATGAGCACATAAAACAACATCTTAGGGTGGGGTCTGAGCACAAGCACCTCATCATTGCCCTCTCGAACAAAAGGGGTCCAAAATCTTGGAGTAAGGGGTGAAAGTCTCTTCTTCCATAGCTACTTCCTACTGAGATTAGACATAAAGCTGTCCCTGCCCCAACAGTACCCGTTTGAGAGATCAGTTCTTTAGCTGGCATCTGGAGTTTGGTCAACTTCAGGTCCAGAGATGACACAGCACAGTCATGGATAAGGGGTGACATCGAGCTTAAGTGATCAGACATCCACAGGTGGAGGGTATTAAGCCTGCCAAAAATAAATCTAACAAACAAGGTGAATAGACAAAAAGCCAAAAAGAAACAAGGAGACAATAACCAGAAGCCCAGCAGATACAGGGTCAGTCATGCTTCTGGAGTCCATGAACCTATTATCACAGCCTCATTCACTGTTGTTTACTGTTTTCTAACTTGTGGTTTTAGGGTCATCATTCTGGCTAGAGGTATGCTTCCTTTAACCTGAGCTGGGGCTTGGCCACCCTCCCATTCTCCCTGCAGATGTGATGAACTTGGATACAGTGTTTCAGGAGGAACTGCAGAGGTAGTTCTCATCTTCCTGCTCAGTCTAAAATCAAACTTCTTTCTTTGATACATTTATATAGTTCATTATTTGGAATGGCATCTATTCTTCCAAAATCTACACCTGCTCTCAACAGAGCAGTAAAGAATTCTTTTCTTGTCAATCTGTTCTGACTTTGAATCCATGGGCTATTTACTCCTCTTTCAAAGAAATTTATCTTTTTTCCCTAATTCTCACCATCCAAGGTACCAGTGATTCTCCCACTTTTTGGGTGAACTGACTCAAAACATCTGTGACCTCCTGCTGAGCAAAATCCCCAATTACCTCCCCAAACACTGTGGGGGCCCCTGATTCTCCTGCTTCCTTCTTAGTACTGGCAGAACCTCAGCCTCCTCATTTGTTACATTCTCCTCCCACACGTCCTCCTGGCCTGTGTTTAGGCCCAGATCAAGCCCAGCCTGGGCAAGGGCTGCATTTACTTCCCTATTAACTTTTCACCTCCTATGAGACAAACCAACAGCAGCCCTCTCTTCTGCCACCCTTAACTCTCCAGCTTCCTCTCCCAAAGGACAGCCTGAACACTGCGGGACAAAAAGCCTCTCCTACAAACCAGCCAACTCTTTCCATCTGAGCCTTCTCCTCCTGCAGCCCATCTCTGCATTTACACACAATTCAATAGCCTGTTAGCAAGGCCCAGCCTCTCCTACACACCCCAGTCATTTCTTTCCCGGCTTCCATTGTTATTCCCTGCAAACATCTTTCTAAGTCTCTGGGTTCTCGCTTCTGTAGCCTCGGTTCCCAGTTTTCACAGAGTTCTATGCCTTTAGCCCATTCTCTTTCTAGGGAGGAACAAAAATCCTCCCACCTTGGGACGTCCGTTTCTTCCTCTGTCTCCTCTGCTTTTCTGTCTCCAAATAGAGGTTTGATATTCCGCAATACCATCCTCGTCACCATTTGTAGCACCAATGTATAATAGTCACAGTGCCCATGGCAGCCATGAATATCACAGCACAATTCAGAATCGCAAAATACCACAGACTCTCCACATGGAAGGCAGAACCAAAACATTTATTCAAACCCAAATCCATCACAGCAACAAAAATCTACACGCAATAACAATGCAGAGGACAACACCATCCTCAAGCCTTCCCCCTGCTAGGCTTCTCACAAACCAGGTCCATTACACTCATCACAAGCAAGCTCTCTTAAAATCACAAAATCATTCATACTACCCAGAAACCTGCATCCTTCCTAGCTCTGACTGCTTTCAAGACTAACTTCCTCTCAGCTCTGCCTTCTCCTACTCCACTCATTCAGCAAACTCCTCCCACCACATGTGACTTAATAGGCCTATTAATGAATAGGAAAGATCTTTCCAATTCAAATTACCATTACATGTGGAAAGGGGATTATTGGTAAATGAATGTGATATAAAAATTCAAGTATTTTAAAACTTTTTTAATGGCCACTCTAGTGAGAGGTATGCAAGTACCATATCATCAACTGCTATTTAACCAGAATGAGGAGAAAAAGCAAAATTAAATGATTGATAAGTCTATGCTTTTAGTTAAATATTTAAAAAAATATATCAATGGCAAAGAAAGTAGCATGGATGAATTTTGTGTACTATCAGATCAGCTCCACCATGGAAATGCCAAGGAACACTAGCTCATAGGAACCACCAAGTGGCTACATAGGAACATTACAAGTGGGTTGCCTATGTGTGATGCCTTCTAATCCCCAGGTTTTCAAACTCTCTTTGAAGTCCTGGGATATCTTTCATGTATTTATAGTTAAAGGACAAATACAATATGACTTGGTCTTTGGTGTCCTCTTATGCTTCTTCAGTGACAGTGACAAAGTAAGAGTAAAGGGCAAAGGAGGGGCTAAGGATCACATAGTTCTTAGACCACCTATAAACATGAACTTGACTGTGGACACTCTGAATGTGAGATCTTTCTCCAGTAGTTTTGAACGAACTACTGGAAGAACAAAATCATGTTAACGTTGACATTTTTAACGTAAATGAATCCATAAGGCAACAGGTAGTCTCAGCTAGTCATTTAGTTAATAAATATTTTTTAAATGCCTACCATGTGTAGGCCTACCTCTGTGCTAAGTATACAAAAAGAGGCAAAAGACAGTCCCTGCCCACAAGGAGCTCACAATCTAATGAAGGAGACAACCAGCAAACAAATATATGCAAACCAGGTTGTGTGGGATGGCTCAGGTCCCTACATAAATCAATTACTCAGAGGCCTCTCAAAGTGATGACAGAAAAGAGTTTTATTCGATTCTCGAGAATCTGGACAATCCCACAGCAGTTCACCTGGAGTAGGAAAGCCGAAGACAAAGAACAGGACAGTGATTTATATAGACCCTAACACAAGTCCCTCCTCCCCCCACTGACCATTATCCTCATTAGCTGAGAATATGGTCTTACATTCTAGACACGAAATCTAACCAATCCCTTTTGAAATGAAGACATCGAGGAATTATGTAAGTTTTGTCCAATCATTGAGACCCTAATACACTACACAGTTTTATATCCTTATATGGAACTATTCTATTCTAAAAATATTGTAACCTTGAGCCTTTAGGCCTTACCTCACCCCTGGGAGAAAAATTACAATCTGAGGAGTCTTCACTAAGTCTATCCCACTCAATCCCTCCTCTTATTTTATCAGCCTGAAGACTTCTCACAGATGTTTCAACCAAAGTTCTGTAACATAATCTCACACTGTCTATTAATCTCCCCATCCCAATCAGGATCATTCCTGTCTTTTGTCTCCACAGGTGCCCATCCTTCCTTCTTTAGTATCATCAACTGAATGGCTCCTTCGGTCCTCTCTTCTACTCTAACAAGTTTTAGTAAAGAATTTCTAACTATTTTAGTAATTAGTGAAATCAAACAAGGTAAACAAATAGGAAGTAATACAATACCACTAATTGCTATAAGGCCAAACCACAGTAATCTCTTCCACCAGCTCCCCTCAAACCAGGACCACCAGGATGTATTGAAAGTGGAGCCCCAAGTTTGTATGGGAACATGAGCAACTTTCCTGATATTCTTGGTGATCTCTTTCACTATGCTTCCATTATCATCAATTTTTAAGCAACATGTAGATAAATTGAGTTTCCCACAAACTCCTCCTTCTTCTGCAAGTAAATAATCTAAGATTAATCTATGTTGCAGTACTGCTTCCCTAGCTTGTGTGGCTTGATCAGCCAATAAGTCCAAAGCCTTTGCTGTTTGGAGTCTGATTAGTCTGTTTAATAGATATATATAGGGGTTCCATAACCCCAGCTCCCATCTTGAGCCTAAGTTGCAGGCCCATACTCTCTGATTATCCTCTCAGGAGGCCAAGTATCGCCCCACCCATTTGCATTTCCAGTCTGAGTGAGGGAGGTGTCGATGTTCCTCTTTCTTTTTGCTAGATAATCATATAGAGGGACCCCTAGATGCTGTTTCCCTGATTCAGGCAAGAAAAAGAATTTAGGTCTCACCAATCCAATGTAACAAACACCTCTCCAGTTTAGCGGAAGGTGAGTATAGGTTGTCTGTCCACATATCCAATAATGCCCTCTCAAAGCAGGATTTTCCTCTAGAAACAGTCTTACTCTATAATCCACAGCCGGAAAGTACTTCACATCATCCGGACCTAATGGTCCCCCTTTCATGATCTCTGACTTACCCTTCCATAGTTGTTGTTTCCTCTTCCATATACAATGTTGATAATTCTCCCCAGTTCTATTGATTACACTCCAGAAAGTATCAAACATCATCCTATGTGTTCCATTCTCCCACTTCCATACCCATTCTTTATATTCTGTGTTATTCTTTGTACTATTCATATATATACAACTCCACAAATAGTCATGGTCGTGACTCCCTTCACATGGTTCTCTGGGATCAGAGGGGTTGTAAAACTTATACCCACAACTTCCATGATATTCTCCTTTTGTTCTCTCTTCGCATGAAGAGGGTGGGAAAAATGAATGGGTACAGGGAATCACCCTACCATCTGAACAGGTAATACTGTTCTGATCCCATCTGTTTGCATACTGGGCACAATCAATACGAGCCAGGGTTTCTGGCCTTTGTGTGAATGTCCATTTACAATTACTTTCTCCCAGCCATGTCTCCTGCAATTTAGGTCCTGTTTGGTTTAAACAACGTTCACCTGGAACTGATTCGGACAAAGACCATTGGTGTTTCTCTTGGCTTGTCCAGAATCTTGTTCCATCATGTACTACAGATTTATTACTTAAGATCCAGACTGGACTCAGCGGTACTGCTACCCATGGCCATTGGCTTAACCGCTGAGGTCCCCCCAAAAATCCAACAGTCGGATACCTCAAAGGTGTACGCAATGGTCTGAATTAGGGCCAGGAAACTATTTTCAAGAGGGGGGGGGGTGATAACTGGGGCCTGGTGTCCCAGCAGTGGGAACAGGATCATGCCTAAAAGGGACATTCCCAGGGTATTACATTTTGGTTGCATTGTTCCCACGGTTTGTACAATTGCTGAACAGAGAATCCTGTCAAGAACAAATAACAAAACTTATAATGAATATATATATATACCTCATTGGCTATCCCTTTCCAAATTCTGCGTGTTCTCACACACACTTCAAATGGAGCTTTTAATACTGACAAAGTGTGTCTCCAAGCATGAAGCTTGAGAGTTTAATAACTAATAGCAATAATTATAAATGACAGTAAACAACTCTAAATTTTTAAATGCAATAACCTTCCATAACTTTGTCTACTGGCTTCCCAATCATGCTAAACATTTTCTGAATTGGTATGGGGGAATAGATAGTTCAAGGTTCAACTTACCCATATTCCTCCCCTCCTCTTATTTTTCCTTTTTCCATACCTAAATCCAATCAATAAATACCTCTTCACATTCTTTCCCTTATGAATCCTTCCCTTCATCTATCTTCCTTATATATATGAATATGGGAAGAAAGCAAAGTTGACTGACACATTAGCAAATTACAGGGGGCAGTCCCCTTGTCATAAGTACAGATACAGAGATTTAAATTAATGAACTGTCCATTTAGAGGTTCCATCTCATACAGCAGTCTGGGGAGAAATATCATCTTATGCAGTTTTCTGATCTGGATGCTCCTTCAAACAGTCGTCAGCACACCATCTCAGCATCTTCTTTTCTTTATCTTCTTGTAGAAATCCAGATGTCCACTCTCCTACAGAACTGAACTTAATACCATCTTAGATTACCATTCCTATCATTCTTACAAAAATCAAAATTGAAACTTTGACAAATTGTCATTTAACGAAAAAAGAAAATTCACATTAAAATGCAGCTTCTACATTTCACAGTAAGTCATTATTCATTCCCTCATTAAATGGAAGATGAGATTTCACTAAGGAGTCAATACCAGGCTCCAGTACTTATATAAATACAAGAAATAATCATTTTTAACACAGTGCATATCACATCATAAAACAATTCCAACTTCTGATCATGTGATGCTTCTTTTAAAGCATTTACAATATAGTCCACAAACCATTTTTCATTTAACATTAACCAACTAGGACAAAATAATAACTATGCATGCTAGCCTCACAAGCCCTTGACCTGATTGTCTTCACACTATTACTAAGAATTAGAGGACCCCAACTTATTGTTGTTGTTCTAAAGTCCTAAACCTGTTAGCTCAATTTTAGACTTAACCTCAGATGTTCCCCTACCAACAATCTATTATTCAACAGATCTGGTATTTTTTACTTACAAAACTTCTGATTTTAGGAATTTGCCACTAAGAGTAGGGAAATTGAAGGGAAACAACATCTCCCTCACTTCATGTCAATTCCAGGCAGGAGTAGATTGTCAACTGGCGTTCAGCCAGGCTTCAAGTCTGCCAGGTGTCAGTGGGGAAATTGAGTCAGGAGAATCCTACCTCAGCCCAGACTGAACAGTCGCTCTCCGGACCTTCCCATGAGATTACCTTTTTGTAGTTCATACCAGCATCTCACAGGCTTATTGGCATCATGGATCAGTGGCTCAGACCACCTCTCTTGCTATCCACACCTGGAGTTAGACTCAGAAGAACAGTCAGTTAATAGTCCCACAAAAATCTTAAAATAGCAAGTTCCAATAATCAGTTTCAGACATGACTAATTTCACATTGGCCAAGGAACATCTTTGAAGCAGGTCTAAGTAGCCTACATGCCTTTCTATACATGCTCTAGTTCCTGATTAAATAACAATCATAAGTCATTGCTCCAGTAGATTTATATCTGTTTCCCAAACTACTTTATCCCTTTCTAACCCTGCTCAATCTAAAAGAATGAGCTACACATGTGATAAGTTCAAACACTAACTTGAATTTTTATGTTCATGTAATGAATTCAAATCAAAACAATCATTTAACTTTCAATGCCAAATATTACCAGAGGCTACCTACCTCTAAGAAAATTAGACTGAAATTCTTTCCCCAAATTGAGGATGTCTCTGATTTAATCTCAGTAATTAATTCAGTTAATTGTTTTAATACTAATTGCTTTTACATCATTTTGTAACCTGTAAAGATCTCACTCCAAGTTGGGACCTTTGTCCATTACCCCAAAAAAGTTTTAGTCCCATTTGTCTAAAAGCCCTGGAAAACCTCACCTTGAAAACTCCTTGGTTTTTTTTTTTCTTTCCACGTGAACCAGCTCTCCTAAAGTCCGCTCTATCACTATGCCCAAGTCTATTCTACTTCCCACTCTTAATTCTATCAGTCCAAATCTCCAGTTTACTGGCCACTCCCATCAAGACCATTCCTGGAGCTCCCAGACCACCTGCCCCCCCCCTTTTTTTTTTTGTAAGGGATTCCTTTCCTTGAATCCCCCTGTAAATAAAATACAATTACAGCTAACTTTGAATCCCAATTTTGTTCTATGTAACAATGATACAATATCTATTTATTCCCATTAGATTTAGAAAGAATGTCCCCAGGGATTTTACTTACTTCTTAGATCCTAAATTTGCCCTAAAGAGCCCATCACTGAAGATCATTTCTTATACATTTTCAAATTCTCACCAAAGCAGGTTCTATATACAATCTCCTCAGCTGCTGGGGCTGTACTTGTTACTAGCCTGAGGACTGCTTCTTTCCCCCACATATTCACACAGTGTACCAGCTTTAGGTTTTAGCATTAGAATTACAAATGGCAAACATAGTTTTCATAAGTGATAACAAATTGTTTTAGCTATGAACCCGAACAATAAATTTTAGATGACACCAATTGCATTTTCATATCCTATTAGAGAAACTAAATTCTTCCCACTTTTGTAACTTACAAATACAAATTGGATAGGTAGGCCTTCCAAAAACCCATACGAAAGATTTTACAAAGTATTTCTTAATACAACAAATATTTCCTCTCTTATGTACAGTTTGCAATTTATCACAATCCCCTTGAAACTAATTGACAGAAATCACAAGAAAAGACCTAAACCCAAAGCCTTTTCACATTTGCCCATAAACTTTCTTTTAAAAAAATTAACTTTAGAGTAAATGCTTGATTCATGGCAAAAACAATTTTAGCTAAAATTTCCTTTTCAACAACAGAAATAAACTTTTAACATAATACATGCTCAGATGAAACAGGCTTGAAAATCACACACACACACATATATATATATATATATATATATATATATACATGTACACTTTTAAAGTGTTCTCATTTTCTTAATAAGAATGCTACAACAAGAAAACTCTTACAAAAAAAAAACAATTCATAACAGCTCTTTTTAACCAATTCACTAATTAGCTTAACAATGCAATTTCTAATACAATATTTAGATGGATTACCTAAAAATTTAAACTTATTTAAGTTTACTTAAAACTTAAAAGAAGCCATTAACCTATTCAGCTCTTTTTTTTATAACCAAATGTAAGTTTCAAATTATCAAATTTCTATTACATCTTTTTAAAACCCCAATCTATATGTAATAAATTACAAAATTTAAAATCGTGTAACAGTTACATTAGATTAATGTTGCATCTAACAAATACCTATCCCTTTGTTAATGGATCTAACATTTTTGGCAGAAATGCTGCTGGGTGTCTCTGCCCTCCTCTTATTTGTGCCATGATTCCCAAGGCCACCCCTTTCTGGCCCTCCCACTCTGCAAAGAAAAAGAAAAACCTAAACTTATTATCTTTTTACTTTAAATACATTGTCTGGCATCAAATATATTGATCTAATTAAACCTAAATCCAAAACTCTCAGCTCTAAGTTGCTTACTTGAGATTTTTTTACTTTCTAATCTTCTGCTTACTTCCACCAAACTTTAATAAATTCTAACCTATCTGAAACATTAAATTAAGAATGACACATTTCACCTATTCACAATTCCAAATACGACCAGAATGAATTCACTTAACTTTCTGTTATTTCCCATTACACTAAAACTTCTTCTTTTGGGTGAGGCAGGAAATGGTTAAATGGTTGCCAGCATGCCTCTTAGGTCTGAGGGAAAAAGATTTTTTTTTTTTTCCTTTCTCTCCCTCCTTGTCCCTCCGCCCCTCTGAAACTAGTCTGGAGGGGTTGAAGAAAGGGAGTAACAGGAATTTCAAGGACAGTTCAGCTCAGCCTTTCTGCTCTTGCTGGCTGGCTGGCTGGCTAAATTTACAACCTTATCAGATAAAAACAGAGACACACAGACTTTCATTCACACAGAAATACCAACACAACATATACAGACAAAACATTTAACAGAATAGAATAGTACATATAGGTTTAAATTTTTGGCAAACCCAATCCTCGGAGGAACCATATTTGGGCCAGATTGTGCCTCCTCCTCCGATGTCTTTTCACCCCATATGAAACAACAGTACTTAATCATCTTCTTCTACATTCTTTTCTCTATAATTTGGTAATTCATGCCAATTTTGTAATCGGTTTCCCAAGGGACTATTTACCGGTATTTCTTCCTGACTCCACTCCGAAGCTCTATTCTTGGACTGCTTTTGTCCCATTTTGGTCGAGGGTTGTTGCCAACACCTCCGAGTCTGAGACTCAACGAATTGTGCTAGCTCCCTTGCTAGCTCTCCCGCTGGCTCTCCTGCTAGCTTCTCCTGCTAGCTCTCTTGCTAGCTTCTCAGGAATTATGCTAGCTCTCCTGCTAGCTCTCCTGCTAGCTTCTCCTGCTAGCTCCTTTGGTTGAGGGTTGTCACCAACACCTCCGAGTCTGAGACTCAACGAATTGTGCTAGCTCTCCTGCTAGCTCTCCTGCTAGCTTCTCCTGCTAGCTTCTTTGGTCGAGGGTTGTCGCCAACACCTCCAAGTCTGAGACTCAACGAATTGTGCTAGCTCTCCTGCTAGCTCTCCTGCTAGCTCTCTTGCTAGCTTCTCTTGCTAGCTTCTTTGGTCGAGGGTTGTCGCCAACACCTCCGAGTCTGAGACTCAACGAATTGTGCTAGCTCTCCTGCTAGCTCTCTTGCTAGCTTCTCTTGCCAGCTCTCAGGTGAGGGTCGCCCATCACCAACAGTCACCCAGCAAACGTTTTTTGGGGGGCCCTTCACCCTGGGGTCCCGCAGTCCACTAATTTGGTTGGGAGTCGTCACCTTCTCCCCGAGTCTACCTAAGACTCAACGAATTGACCCCCAGGCCCCACCCCGCGCTTACCACTGGGTCGTATACGCGTACAAGTTGCCTGACTGCAAACTTCAACACCAACCGGTTGGCATTTTCACACACTTCACAGCTTCGGAGTCTTTGGAGTCCCTATCTCTATTCTTTTCTGTCTTCACTGAGTTCCTCTGCTTCGGGTCGTTACCTTGCAGAGAGGGAGGCCTGGCAGCCCTTTTCAAGGACGATGGGGAAATCTCCCCACGGGCGCCCAAGTCCTTGGACTGAGCTGTCAGCCGTCTCTCAGAAAGGTCACAGATCCCGGATGAGCCCCCAAACTGTGTGGGATGGCTCAGGTCCCTACATAAATCAATTACTCAGAGGCCTCTCAAAGTGATGACAGAAAAGAGTTTTATTCGATTCTCGAGAATCTGGACAATCCCACAGCAGTTCACCTGGAGTAGGAAAGCTGAAGACAAAGAACAGGACAGTGATTTATATAGACCCTAACACAAGTCCCTCCTCCCCCCACTGACCATTATCCTCATTAGCTGAGAATATGGTCTTACATTCTAGACACGAAATCTAACCAATCCCTTTTGAAATGAAGACATCGAGGAATTATGTAAGTTTTGTCCAATCATTGAGACCCTAATACACTACACAGTTTTATATCCTTATATGGAACTATTCTATTCTAAAAATATTGTAACCTTGAGCCTTTAGGCCTTACCTCACCCCTGGGAGAAAAATTACAATCTGAGGAGTCTTCACTAAGTCTATCCCACTCAAGGTATATACAGGATAAATAGGGAATAATTACAAGAGAGAGGGCACTAGAGATTGGGAAAGGCTTTGTGCAGCAGATTGGATTTTTGCCAGAACTTAAAGGAAGCTAGCGAAGCTGGTAGGTGAAGATGAGGAGGGAGAGTATTTCAGGCTTGATAGATAGCCAAAGAAAATTCCTGGAGCCAAGAGTTGGAGAGGCTTGGTCATAGAACAGGAAACAGGCCAGTGTCACTGGATGAAAGAGTAAGGTGTAAGAAGATTGGAAAAGTGGCTAGGTCACGAAGGGCCCAGGAGTCTATCCACTGCACCATCTAGCTGTTTCATGAGTCTATTGGTTTAGCACTGAGTATGAGTTTCAGTTCACACAGGGAGGTAGAATACTAGTTATTTATTGAACCAGAGGCCCTGCTCCTTCTACCATCTGCCTACACCTTAGTTCTCTTGTTTCAAGTTAACCATCTGAGGAAGTTAATGACCCTTTCCCCTTTACTTAGTCATAGGAACCTGGAGGATGAGACCTGCTGTGTCCAGTGAGAGGGGGCATGGTTCTGTGGGAAGACTGTGGGACTTGGACAAAAAGAACTTTGGTTCAAATCCTGGCCCTGCCCCCTTCTTACCTATATGACCTTGGACCTCCTTGGACCTCAATTTCCTCAGCTGTAAATGAGGAGGTTTGACACCAGATGTCCAAAAAAATCCCTTTGAACTCTAGCTCTAGAAATGATGAATTAATGAACTTATGAACTAATCCTTTCCCCATGATGTGGTGAGTAAACTCCCAGCTCCTGCTCTTCCATTCCTGAAATTCAAAGTCTCCATCTTCTGTGGTGAAAATGTGGTGAAAATCATTTATCTTTGCTACTTGTCGTCCCCTTGGCTAAGCCCTTTCCCCCTCAGCTCTCCCCTCCACAGTTCAGATTTCCTCCCCCCATTTTCATTTCCCTGTGCTCTCTGTTGCTAATGAACTCTCCTTCATCCCAGATCTCTTTGCTTTCCATCCTCTGGCACTACTGGGAAAGCATCTTTCCAAAAGACATCACACCCCACATCCTTCCCCTCTACCCGGTACTGAGTGCTCCATTTCTCATGTCCCCCAACATACTTGGTCAGGAGAAAGAGCAGACAGACCATTTCACCACCACTTCCAGACTCTTCCTTTTACCCATCACTCAATTAACATGCATTTCTTTTGTCATCTTTGCCAATTTACTGGGTATGAAGTAAAACCTTAGAGCCATTTTAATTTACATTCTATATGTTTTGCATGACTTCACATGTGTAACAGGTATAATATTGCTTGCCTTCTCATGGGTGGGAGAGGGGTTGGAGGAAGGGAGAGAATTTGGAACTCAAAATTTTTAAAAATTAGTGTTAGAAAGCAATCAGTTGATTGATTTTGAAATTTTACATTTCCGTTCGTATTAGTGATTCAAGTGATCCTTCATATAGTTGCCAATAGTTTGAAGTTCATCTTTTGAGAATTATATGTTCATATTCCTTTTTCATTTATCCATTGGGGCTCTTAAGACCTTTATCAGAGATATTTGATGCAAAGATTTTTTCCAAATCAAGTTGCTTGTCTTATCCTAGCTTCATTGATTTTGTTCATGCAAAAGCTTTTCAATTTAATCTATTGAAATTGTTTTTTTCTTTTGTGACTTCTTTTATCACTTGTTTGGCTAAGAAATCTCCCCCTTAGCCATAGTTGTGAAAGATAGTCTCATCCATTTTCCTCCAATTTCTAAAATTATGTGAACTTTTATATTTGTCAAGTATCTGTATGGAGTATATTGTGATGAACCTTCATATCTACTCATATACTTTTGAACGGTGCTAAAGAAAATCATGTAGCTGTGCCAACTACAAATTGATTATATATAATTTCAGCAGGGTCTTCATTACAACAATTCAACTCAATAAACATTTATGAAGTGCCTACTATGTGCCAGGCATTGTGCTAAGCACTGGGGATACAAATAAGAAAAAGGAAGATAGCAATTCTTTTATTCTTCCCTGGTTGATCTCTTTTATCCTCCCATCATGACTATTCCAAATTTTCTATTCTATTTTCCAACTCCTTATATACCACCCTCCCCACCTCCTTGTCAGCAAAAGACCTCACCTCCTACTTTATGAGAAAACTGAAGCCATCCATCAGGAACTTTCTCTTCTCTACACCATACCTCAAAATCCTTCTGCATCATCCCTTATCCTTTTCTCCTTTGCTCCAGTCTCAGAGGAAGAGGTAGTGTTTCTCACTGCCAAAACCAACTCCTCCAATTTTATGCCTGAACACATTTTTTCACAGAGTTTTTCCCCTCAATCATTTCCTATATTTCACTCACCTTCCATTTCTCCTTATTCATTTCTCCACTGTATTCAAACCTGTTCAGGTCTCCCTCAAACTTTAAAAACCTTCATGTGACAATGCCATTCAATCAAGCTACAAGTTTGGCTGTGAAAAGAAGTTTCCCAAGACTCAGTTTGCTCCCACTAACTTATCAGCCCCTTGAAATCTGGCCTCCTACCCCAACCCTGTCCTGAACTGATCTCTCCAAGTTTACAAATTATCTCAACTGTTAAATGCCTTTTATCCTCATTCTGCTTGACCTTTCTCTAGCTTCTGAGAATCAACCACCCCTTCCTAGGTACTGTCTCCTCCCTTGGCTCCCATGACACTGCCCTCTCTCTCTGTCTGTCTCTCTCTCTCTCTGTGTTTCTCTCTGTCTCTCTGTCTGTCTCTCTATGTCTCCCTCTGTCTCTCTGTGTGCTTCTCTCTGCTCTGTCTCTCTCTGCTCTATCTCTGTCTCTCTGTGTCCCTGCTTCTGTGTATCTCTATATCTCTCTCTGCCTCCCTGTGTCTCTGTCTGTCTCTATGCCTCTGTCTCTCTGTCTCTGTCTCTCTCTTTGTCTCTCTCTGTCTTCCTTTCTCTCTGTGTTTTTTCTCTGTCTGTCTCTGTCTTTCTGTCTCTGTGTATCGCTGTGTCTCATTCTTTCTTTGTGTGTTTCTCTCTGTGTGTCTCTGTCTTTCTCTCTGTCTCTCCCTGCCTCTCTCTCTTTGTGTCTCCCTCTGCCTCCCTGTCTTTCTGTGTGTGTTTCTCTCTGTCTCTTTCTGTCTGTCTCTCTGCGTGTCCCTCTGTCTCTCTGTTTCTCTCTGTGTGTCTCTGTCTCTGTGTCTCTGTGTTCCTGTCTCTGTCTCCATCTCTGTCTCTGCCTCTCTGTCTCCTCTCTTTGTCTCTCTGCCTTTCTGCATCTCTCCATCTCTCTCTGTCTCTGTCTCTGTCTGTCTCTGTCTCTCTGTCTCTGTCTCTGTCTCTCTGTCTCTCTCTCTCTCCCCCTTTCTCTTTCTTCTCCTCCTACCTGTTTGGATGTTCTTTCTTTCACCCATTCATAATGGATATCCCCCAAGGCTTTGTACTTAGCCCTTTTCTTTTCTATCTCTATAGCCTCTCAATGATCTTAACTGCTTCCATGGGTTCATTTATCATCTCTATACAATAACTCCCCAGTTTATATAAATAGCCCTAATCTTTCTCCATTCCCATTTCTCTAAGTGCCCTCTCTAACTGTTGGATATCTCTACCTGCATGTTCAATTGACACCTCAAACTCAACATGTTCAAAATGGAATCATTATCTTTCTCCTGAAGTCATTCCTTCTCCAGACTGCTCTCTTTCTATTGATGGTACTGCTATCCTTCCAGTCTCCCAATTTCACAGTTTCAGAATGACCCCTGGCTCCTAAACCTCCTTCATTTAATCAGCTGCCAATACTGGTCAATGCTATGTCCACAATATCTCTTACATCTGTTCCCTTCTCTCCACTCACCTTAGTCATCACCCTAATTCAAGCCCTCATCACTTCTCACCTGGACTACTGTAAAAGTCTTCTAATTGGTCTCCCTGGCTCAAATCTTTCAGTTCTCCAATCCATCCTCCACACAACTGTTAAAAGTGCTTTTTCTAAAGCTGAACACTGCAATTATAATGACCAAACTAGGCCAGTGAGAATAGTTCAGAAAATGTCACTCCCTCCCTTCATTAAAGAGGTGGGCTACTATAGACATTGAATTTCACATGTACTATCAGACTTACCCAATGTATTGGTAAATGGGAGCCAGGTAATATAATATAGATTTGAGAGGGGGAAAATTGGATATAAGGAAACCAATTGAAAGGTTTGCAATAGTCAAAGTCAAAGGTGATAAGAACAGACAAAGGAACCAAAATGACTTGTTCATATAGTATAGTTTCTACAGTTAGGCAGAAAAATCAGTGAAGGTGGTCATACCAGAGCAAATCCTCCTCAAAAACTCTGACCTATTTCTTGATTAGATGGCATGTTTTCCTGACTTTCACATTTTCCCATCTCATTTAATCTCATTTTCCCAGGTACCACCAAGAACATACAACTTGACTCCTCACATGCAGGGCATAAGGCCATCTTGAAGATAAGAAACTTCATAGCTATATATATAAGATAGGGGAAACAAGCCATGCTAAGTACAAGCCTTTTGAGAAAGTGCACAGATGACAATCATATGAAGAGGGGATCCTCATGGGAAAGAACTCCCCATTGTCACCTATACCCCAAATAATCCCTAGCGGGAAAACACTCCTTTTGAAAGAGTCTAAGTCTACATATTGGACTCCACAGAGCCTACCATCCCCTCAGCCTAAGCAATGTTTTCTCTTCCTCCCTCTTTCCCGTTCTTTATCTCATATATCCAATCTGGTCTGCAGCAGCTCCAGCCTCTTGGCCTCCTCTTCTGTCATCTCTGCAAAGGACTCATTGAGTCGGGGCGGGGTTGGGGGGGGGGGTGCAGCTTGCAGCGGCAAGAGAGGACACCAGGGACTGGTGGGATAGAGAGACTGACTTCTATCCTTCCCACTCCACTAAGTCATATGACGAGTCCTTTCCTAATGCTAATAAGCACCCAGCTCCTGGAGGTGAGGGGTGAGAGAGGACTGAAAGAAGAAGGCAAGCTGGAGGGTCCAGATGGAAGAGGGAACTAGGGAGTGTAGACAAGCATCAAAGCACTGAGAATTCCCTCTCCCCAGGGTGAGAAAAGAGCAGTCTTATCTGAGGTCACCCTGAAAGTCAAGGCTTGCCATAGAGAGCTGTCATTAGTATACTCCTCTTAAGAATCATTCTAAAGCCCTCTCCCCCTCCCGCCCCCCGGTGTCACCATAGAAACTGGTTACCAAGGACACCACCTAAATGGTCTATGAATCTAGAAATTGCTGCCTAGGATTCACTGTGCAGCACAACAGTTGCCATAGAAACAGAGACAGATCATCATGGAGACTCTCTCCCCCTTGATGTGATACTGATAAGGAGAAGGTTACCAAGGTAACCAGTTGCTGAAAACACCAATCTATATCCTCGTAATTGTCACTGCAAAAACAGGAGGCTGCTTGTCAACAATGGTAAGCTAGGAATATTGCCTAGCTGATGCCCTAGGTAGACATGTTCCTGATCTCCATGGTGGCTCTCTTGTCTCCTGCCCCTGGACAGTCTGGTACTGACAGCAAGCCAGATTGTTATAGACCAGCAGGTATTCCACAGAATCTGTTGACAGGGTCTTTAGGTTGATCTTGGCATCAATTCCAAAACCCTCCATTTAGAAGAGCTGAAATTCATCCTGATGGTACCTGGAAAAATATGGGGAGCCTGTAGCCAAAATCAGCTGAAGAGATACCCCAGAGTCTGGCTGTGGGGCTGGAACTATAGAGTACATAAAGTAGAAAAGCTGCTCAGTCTTTTGCAGAGGAATTCCCCTGGTCATTCATCTTGATGGAGGAATCTTCATTCACCTTGATGGGTGGGAAAATAAGGCTAGACTCATGGCTTTCCACAATCATCCTCATGGCATTCTTGAAGAGCTCAGAGAGCATATGGTAGAAGTTGGAGAATATTTAGACCATACAGATAAGCTGTTTGAAGTTGGCAAAATTGATTCCTTGGATCTCCAAACTGGAAGAGGCCATGTAATATATTTCATACTTGAGTGACATATGCCTATTGACCACATCATAGGCATCTTTCATCACCTTGAAGAAATTCTGACAATTGTACCAAAGAAAATTACTTTAGTAGGAATGGATTAACTGAGTTAGATGTAAAAACAAAGTTTCTTGATTTGACTTGTTAAGCATTAGAACAGATGACCAAAGAAGGCTGTGTGATCTCCTATCTTAATGGGAAGACCAACTGAATTAGATATAATTCTACTTGTAGAAAGAGGGATGGACTAGGTGAGCTTTAGTGATCATTTCTTTATTTGTAGATGGTTCTGTATAGATTCATCAAGTGCCTTACCCTTTTATTATCTTTCCTCATGAATGAGAACTTACAAATGCGTATGATTTGTTTTGACAAGTGTTGAATATTATCTACTGTTTGGTCTGTCTGTGTTCATCCTTCGTTTTCGAAGAAAACCATGACATCAGAGAAATGATGACATGACTTGCACTTGACTGTTTTGAGGGAGGGAGGGCTGCGCAGGGTCACCAGCCTCACTTTTCCCTCCTGAGCCACCTGGATCCAGTGACCAGATATTCATCAGGATGACTGGAAAAGACCCAGGATGCAAAGGGAAACCTTGGCCTATTCAGAAACTCACTTAGAGTGAGTTAACGCCCATTCAGTGAATAGGCCTCTTTTAGAGGCAATCAGGCAATGGCCCGTTTAATGAGCCAAAGAAAAAAATACATAAATCAAGTTGAGAGGGAAAGAGCAACAGTTAGAGCACTGAGTTTAAGGTTTTGAGAAAGATGGAAGGAAGTGTGTGGGATGGCTCAGATCCCTACTTAAATTAATTTACTCAAAGGCCTCTCAAAGTGATGACAGAAAGCTCTATTTACTAGATTCTTGAGAATAGGGCAATTCCTGTACCAGTTCACCTGGAGCAGAAAAAAGCCGAAGACAAAGAAAAGACAGTGATTTATATAGACCCTAATGCAAGTCCCTCCCCCCCACTGACCATTATTCTCATTAGCTGAGAATATGATCTTACATTCTAGAAACAAAATCTGACCAATCTCTTTTGAAATGAAGACATTGAAGAATTAGGTAAACTTTTTCCAGTCATTGACACCCTAATGTACTACACCGTTTTATATCCTTATATGGAATTATTCTGTTCTAAAAATATAGTAACCTTGAGCCTGTCAGTCTTACCTCACCCCTGGGAGAAGAATTACAATCTGAGAAGTCTTCACTAAACCTCTTCCACTCAGAAGGAAGGAAGCAAGGAAGGAATCTGGCCCGTAAACCCCAAGTTAACTGGGTGTCCTCTGGCCATCCAAATTTACCTTCCTACTTTCAATAAAGATAAACAAAAGTCTACATGTCAGCTGAAAACATTAACTCTCTGCAAGGCACTATAGGGCTTCAGAGGATACAAAGATGATTTTTTTTTTACTACAAAAAAGTGAGCACATCAAACCATAATAAAAGCTTTTCAGTCACATAAAGAAAGAAAAGAGAACAGTGATCCAACCGTGGTCCCATCCTGTGGGGGAAAAAAACACAGGATATCAAAGCAGCAGCACAAGAATTGGAGCTGTTTGCATCACAAAATAAAAGAAATAAATACAGTACCTGAAGTCTGGTACTCACTCCTGTAACTCCATTTCTAAGCCAAAAATAATGCCTTCTAAATGGTTAAATTTATTTGTGTATTAGTAACAAATCCCCACCATCATAAAGTAATATTTAAAAATAAAAAACTAAAATTCTGCCATAATTTCTTGTCCAACTCTGCCCAAATTTCCTTGATTTTCTTGCATTATTCTTATTTTTTCCTAATTTTTCCCCAACATCTCCTATTTTATTTTAAAAGTCCCTTTCAAGTTCTTCCAAGAACTCTTTTTGGTCTTGTGACCATTTGACACTTTTCTTTGAAGGAGAAGTAGCTGTTTTGACTTCACTGTCTTCTGAGCTTGAACTCAGATCTTCTCTGTCACCATAGTAGCTATCTGTGGTTGAGTTCTTTCTCTTTTGTTTCTTCTTTTTTTTAAAGCTTTTTTCTTGGCTGTTAACTATTGTGTTAGAGTAGGGCTTTCATCTCAAGGTGGGGGAGAATAATGTCTCAGGCTTCAGGTTTTCCATGCTGTTGTTTCCTGAGCTCTATCTGGGAGCCTAATCTTGGTTACTCATCTCTATCTCTGAGCCACAACCAGGGCCACCAGCAACACCATCACCACAGATATTCTTAATCCCTCCTGTACTTCCCACGGCTGCAAGCATCAGCTCTCCCCTCTGCCCTGGAACCAAAACCAGGAACTCTGCTCTCCTGTGAGTGCCCACGGTCAGCAGGGTTCCTACCCCTCTGGGACCACACTCACACCAGTATGCTCCTCATCCACAGCCTCAGTCTGGGACCAAGTCTGGTCAGTGCCCCTGAGCCCTGAGTCCAGCGCCTTCCACCGGAGGTCCCTGCAATCTTCCCTGACTAGCCCTCTGACCCCCATGTTGGGCTTGAGGTGAAAGTTCTTGAAGCTAAGGCTGTGACCTACACAGCTGCCCCCAAGGCTTGCTGTTTCTTGATTCTCTGCTATCTAGCCCCAAAGCATCTGTTCTTCCATCAGGTCAGACCACTCCCCTGGGAGGTCAAGTCCTTCCTAACAGCCTCTCTAGTTGTCTTAGGCTGGACAACTGCTTTTCCTCGACTTTTAATTATTTTTGCCGAGCTTAAGTTCACTTTGAGATCATATTTTAAATTGTGGGGGAATTTGGGAGAGCCAGGTAATTTCCTGCCTTATTCTGCCATCTTCCCAGGATCCCCTACTACAGCTCCTTCTAAATTAATCTTCCTAAATCATAGGTACAGACATGGATTTCCCCTTTTAAGAATATTCAATGGGTCGCCATTGCCTAACGATTAGATCCCTTAGCTTGATACTGAGGGAATTCCACAGGCTGGGACTGTCTCTTTCCAGCCTTATTTCTGATTATTTCCCTACACATACCCTATGTACTCAGTGCTTTAGCTCGGTGATATGTAAGTGTTTAACAATTAATTCTCCAAAAACATAACACATTTTTCAGTTTGATCTACATTATTAACATTTTCTTCACCACTTTCTTAAGTCTAGACAATCAACAAAACAATGCCAAGTCCTAATTTGTAGCCGATTTCCAAGGTATAAATACTCACACTGAAAGTTTAACAATCGGCTTTCATGAGCCTGTGTGCAGCATACCACTGCCAGTTCCTTGAACATAGAATTATAGAATCCAAGAATTAGAAGGAATCTCAGAAGACGTCCAACGTGTACCTGCTAAAGAATCCTCTTTACAACATCCTTGACAAACAATGCCCCTGCCTCTGCCTGAAGATCTGCGGGGAAAGGGCTCCCCAGATCTCCTATAGTCACACTCCCAACCAAGCCGGGAACATTTTGCAAATGGCTGGGCATTTCAAAGGAGATATAACTCTAGATTGGGGCGACTCCTGGTTGAGAGAAAATGATGAGAAAGATATGACAACTGAATAAGGGTTGGGATTAGTGCCAGAGCTTTTTGGAGGAAAGACAAAAAATTCTTGTAGAGTGACACAGAAAGAAAATCTGCATACATGTAAAGAAGTCCAGCTTCTCAACATGAGCCTGATTTCTACCTTGGATCACTAGAAATTGCTAGAATGAGCTTCTTTGATTTAAAGGAGAAAAGCCTGTTGAGTTCATTCTCAAGGGATGTCAACTTCTGTAAAGACTGATGTGGATTGGTATGGTGAATCCTGAGAACGTATGTACAATTGAACTTCGGAAACTGGACAGGGCTTGGTATATGACCCTCATGCATCCAGCATCATCATAGCTCTGCATAAACAGAAACCATTACCAAGAATGCCTGAGGTGGCATAAGTAGTCCTGAACTGAAGGAGTCAGTCCACTATGAAAGGCTCAGCCCCAGCTGATTCCAGATCTTCTCCAATGTGGGCCACCGAAGCAAAGCATTGCTTTGCCATTGCTGAGCTGCAGGTCCAGGTCCAGAGACACCCAGGTGAAAGAAGGAATAATGCACAAACCCATTCTCCATAGTGATATATAGAGGCCCAAGGGAATGGAGGACATGAAGACATGGCATCTGTTATCATTGTGACCATACACCCGTTGACTTTCCTAAGTGCCAGAAATGCAGAATTGGTTTTGCAAAAACTAATGTCTTCTTTTTGGACTTTAGAAAATCAAGGAGAGGTGAAGGAAAAGAGGTAAGTTACCCTGGGCCCTGAGGATAGTCACAATGATTTTCTCATCAATTCCTGGACCAGTTAGGCAGCAAAGTGGATATAGCCCTGAGCCTAAAGTCAGCAAGGCCTGAATTGAAATCCAGTCTTAGACATTTTCTAACTGTGTGACTCTGCAAGTGACCCTGCACACTTTGAACATCCATGCAGACTGTGGAGAGGCTTAGAAGAGGATAGCATGTGAATAGCGCAGGAGCCCTGATTGTTCGAACTCTGGATTAGATCCTGATGTCCTTGATTTGGGGGATTCCCCAGTACCCCAAAAGGAGAAGGATAGGCTAAGGTTAAACCTCAGCAAGAAGACTTCTGTGTTCTCATTGGATGAGTGAAACATGAGATGCGTTCAGGAGCGACCCACAGCATCCAGTTCACTAATTCCTGAACATTCAGAGAAAGGGACAAATGATAATAGCTAATATTCATATAGTGTGTTAACATTTGCAAAGTACCTGATAAAAGTGAACTCATTTGATCCTTATAACAACCCTGTGGGAGAGATGCTATTATTATCTCCATTTTACAAATGAGGAAACTGAGGCAAACAGAGAGACCAAGCAGCTTGCCCAGAGTCACACAGCTAATAAAAGTTCTAGGCAGTATTCCAACTAAGGTCTGCCTGACTTGAAGATCTCTACTGTAGCCTCTGCGCCACTTAGCTGCTCCTGCAATTACATTAACAATTCTTACCTTGTTTTGGGGCAGTCTAGTGAAACCCATGGACCCCTTCTTAGAATAATGTTATAAAATGCACAAAATAAGATGTATAGGAATACCCAGGAAAACAATTATATTGATTGTTATTTTTTTTTGAAAGTTCACACATTCCAGTTTAAGAATTGTTGATTTGAGAATTCCTCTACTTGTGACAAAAGATCTCAGAAACCATCTTTTCCAACTGCTGACTAACGGAATCATGACAGAATTCAACAGCCCTTAGTGGTACTATTTAAGAAAAATTGAAAGATACAGATTATGTATATTGCTAGACTTTGAACAAAAGACCTAAAATGTGCCAGGATGCCAGAGTCCAGTTCCAAGATGCCCTGCATTGTCTGCCAGGCAGTCAGTTTTGGACTTGTGTAGTGCATACCAGTGATGCCAGCCTCAAATAGAACATATTGACTTAGAAAACCTCAAGTTAACAGCCTCTGTGCTATATTATGTTTTTATTTATTCTGTTAAATACTTCCCAATGACATTTTAATATAGTTCAGGTCTCAGTAGGGGGTTTTGCAGGCAGTATGTGGTCTGTGTGCCATGACTCTGACACCTCTTGTGTATGCTACTGAATTCCTATGTCTGACAAAGACAAGGTAAAGACTATTTTCATCTAGCTAGCTAGCTTTTGCCATTTTGTATGCCAAGGTGTCTTGGGACATACACTCTAAGTGGGACTAGCCACTTTGCAACATTTAATGGAGAAAGCAGTTGGGGATATGATTTACTTGGAAGTACTGGCGTCAGGATGGCATCAATGTCTTTGGTAAGATACTGGAGGAACATGAGGAGAAACTGCTAAGTGTTGGATCAGCTGGAGGAAGTTAGTGTGAAGCTTTCAATTGACAAGTGCCAGATTTTGTATTCTTGGGCTCAAAGATCACCGCAGATGGCAACTGTGGCCATGAAATTAAAAGACGCTTGCTCCTTGGAAGGAAAGCTATGGTGAATCTAGACAACCTACTAAAAAGCAGAGATATCACCATGCCAACAAAGGTCCATGAAGTCAAAAGCTCTGGTTTTTCCAGTAACAATGTAGGGCTGTGGGAATTAGACTATAAGGAAAGCTGAACACCACAGAATTGATGCTTTTGAATTGTGGTGCTGGAGAAGACTTTTGAGAATCCCTTGAACAGCAAAGAGTAAATTAGTCAATACTTAACGATAGTGATTTAGACTATTTACTGGAAGGCAAGTAGTGAAGCTGAAGCTTAGATACTTTGGCCACATAATGACACAATGGGACTCACTGGGAAAGACCCTGACATTGGGAAAGATTGAAGGCAAAAGGAAAAGGGGAGAGCAGAGGATGAGATGGATGGATAGTGTCATGGAAGCAACGAACATGAGCTTGGACAGACTTTGGGAGATAGTGGAGGATAGAAGGGCCCAGAGTGGTATGTATGGTCTGTGGGCACAAAGAGTTGGACATGACTGAATGACTGAACAAAATTTTGTAGAGCTTCTATACATCTCAACAAGCGTGAGCACTGATCCACAGAAGGTGAAAACACTTCTCAAGTGCCCACACCCACAAAAATCTTAGAAACTTAAGAACTTTTCTAGAATTTAGTAGTCATTAACACTATTTAGAAGTTAATTATTTAGTAGTTATTAACAGCATAGTAGAACTACGCTGCTATTACTAAGCCATTAAATGACTTCATTTGTGCACATATGATTGAAGATAATCAAAACCACAAAGGCAAAATTATATCAAAATCTACAAAGTGAGAAATGCAGATTAAAACAGCTCTGAAGTACCAGCTCACACCTATCAGATTGGTTAATATGACAGAAAATGTTGGAGGGGGTGTGGAAAAATTGGGACACTAAATGTACTGTTGGTGGAGTTGTGAAGAATGATCCAATCATTCTGGAGAACAATTTGGAACTATGCCCAAAGGGCTACAAAACTTGGGCATACTCTTTGTCCCAGCAATACCACTACTAGGTCTGTATCCCAAAAAGATTTTTTAAAAGGGGGGGCCAATTTTTGTAAAAATATTTATAGAAGCTCTTTTTATGATGGCAAAGGATGGGAAATTGAGGGGATGCTTATCAACTGGAGAATAGCTGAACAAATTGTGGTATATGAGTATAATAAAATATTATTGTGCTGTGCGAAATGATGTAGGCAGATTTCAGAAAAACTTGCAAATAACTAATGCAAAGTGAAGGAAGCAGAACCAGGACAACATTGTACACAGTAACAACAATGCATTATGATGATTAGCTGTGCATGACTTAGCTATGTTCAGCAATACAGTGATCCAAAACAATCCCAAAGAACTCATGATGAAAAATGCTGTCCACCTCCTGAGAAAGAATTGCTGGAGTTTGAATATGCATCAAAGCATACGATTTTCACTTTCTGTATGTTTTCATGTTTTTTTGTTCCTTTGGGTCTGTCTTCTTTCATAACATGAACATGGTTATATGTTTTGTATGATTGAACATGTATAACCTATGACAAATTGCTTACTATCTCAGGGAGAAGAGAGATGAGGGAGGGAGAGAGAAAATTCAAAACTCAAAAAAAATTTTAATGAATGCTAAAAACTGTCTTCACATGTAACTGGGGAAAACTAAAATATTATTTTTAAAAATCCTACAAAGTCTTTTGGCAATAGATGGGCAGACAAATGTGAAAAGGACTGCAAGGGCCTAATCAACTACTTTACTCATGTACCAGTATCGGTTTGCAAACCCAAGCAAACTTTTGTTCACGTAGTTGAAGGCTTCATATATACCAAGGAAACAATGGTCACCAGAAGCCAATTGCATCTGCCAGCAGAAGTTTGACTGATACTGAGTCTTATTACCTTGTCCACAAGTTCAAGCTCTTGGCTTTGAAGTGGGCTCTCAGTGATAAGTTCAAAGACTGTGTATTTAGAGGAAAACTTCAAATATGGACTGATACAATGATGCTTGTTAGAGATGGGTAGCAGCACCGACCAATTATGATTTCAGTATATACTATAGGCCAGAGAAAAATAGCATGGATGCAGATGCTTTGTCCAGAATGCCACAGAACACTAGAATTGTAGTGATACCAGAAGATAAAAAAGCAGTCTGGGACACCCAAAGGCCTAGACTACAACCAAGTGAAAAAGTAGCTGAGAATTTGGGATTTCCACCAGATAGCATTGCTAAATGCATACCTAAACCATGTTTCATTGGGCCAATTTCCCTTACCTTAATTATGTGTGGATGACTAAACAGGAGGCTGATGAAAAACTAAGAGAAGTAATACAAGCCAAAAACCAAAGGAGTGATTCTAAATATTTTAAATTGCAGTCAGCAGAAAGCAATTTTCTTTCTGAGACAATGGCAGAAGTTGGTGCTATGCAACAGATTGTTGCATGGGACTATGACTGAACCCCAACATGGAGCCAGGAAGCAGCTGATGCCCAGGGCATACAAGCCAATAGCCATGATTACCTTACATGACTTTGGACATATGGGTTGGGGAAAAAAATCCTGCAGGTGGTCAGAAACTAATTTTAGGAGTCTGAGATGGGTGCAGATGTCACCAAGAAGTGGGCAGATGTGTACCCAAAAAAAGTATTACCAGATCATGCAACATAGATATAGATATAGATAGTTGGAGAATAAGTGCCATTAAGCCTTTGGAACCTGTCTGTATTGCCTTTCTATTTATGGAAAGAGACAGCAAAAATATGTCATGTCTTAGTGGTGAGTGATCATTTCACCATACTTAGTACACACACATAGCCAACTAACAACCAGAAAACGTATATTGTTGCCAAAGTGTTATGGGGAAAGTACTTTTCATTCAATTTAAAAAATAATTTCAAGTCCATATTCTCTCCCCCCACCCCCACCACCATTGACAAAGCAAGAAAAAAGACCCATTACAAATGTATATGCTCAAGCAAAACAAAATCCTTCATTGGCCATTTCCAAAAATGTATGTCTAACTTTGCATCTTGAATCTATCATCTCTCTATCTGGAGGTGGGTAGCATATTTCATAGGCAACCAGGTGGTGCTGTAGTAGAGAGAGAGCTAGCCCGGAAGTTAGGAAGACTCGTTTTCCTGAGTTCAAATTCAGATTTGAGATCAGCCTCAGACACTTTACTATCTGTGTGACCCTGGGCAAGTCACTGAACCCTGTTTGCTTCGGTTTCCTCATCTGTAAAATGAACCAGAGAAGGAAATGGCAAACTATTCCAGTATCTTTTCAAAATATGTTTATTTATTTATTTTTAGTTTTCAACCTTCACTTTTATAAGATTTTGAGTTCTAAACTTTCTCCCCCTCCCCAAAATGGCAAAAGCAATCTTATATAGGCTGTACATGTACAATCATATTAAACATATTTCCACATTAGTCATGTTGTGAAAGAATCAGAACAAAAAGGGAAAACCACAAGAAAGACAAAAGAGACAGAGAGAGAATAGTCTGCTTCAATCTGCATTCAGACTCCATAACTCTTTCTCTGAATATGGATAGCATTTTCCACCATAAATCTTTTGGAATCGTCTTAGATCATTGCATTGCTGAGAAGAGCTAAGTCTATCAAAGTTGATCATCAAACAATGTTGCTGTTACTGCGTTCAGTATTCTCCTGGTTCTACTCAGTTCACTTAGCATCAGTTTATGTAAGTCTTTCCAGGTTTTTCTGAAATCTGCCATTTCTTATATAACAATAGTATTCCATTACATTCATATACCACAACTTGTTCAGCTATTCCCCAGTTGATGGGCATCCCCTCAATTTCCAATTCTTTGCCACCACAAAAAGAGTTGCTATGAATATTTTTGCTTGTACCTGTGGGTTCCCTTTTTCATCATCTCCTTGGGATACAGACCTAGTAGTGGTATTGCTGGATCAAAGGGTATGAACAGTTCTATAGCCCTTTGGGCATAGTTCAACTTGCTCTCCAGAATGGTTGTGTCAATTTACAACTCCACCAACAATGTATTTGTGTTCCATTTTCCCACATCTTCTCCAACATTTATCATTTTCCTCTTTTGTCATGTTAGCCAATCTGATAGGGGTGATATCACTTCAGTATCTTTACCAAGAAAACCCCAAATGGAGTCGGGAAAAGTCAGGCACCACTGAAACAACTGAGCAACAAAGTATTATCTTGAGTGCTCTGGAACTGTAATTCATCATTATGTTAATCAGAATTTCTAAGTCTTTCAAAGTTTTTTGTCTTCACAATATTGTCGTTATTGTATAAATTTTTCTCCTGGATCTGTTCTCTTCAGTTTGCATCAGTTCACACAAATCTTCCCGGGTTTCTCTGAAACCATACCCTTTTCCATTTCTTATAGCATAATAGTATACTATCTCATTGATATGCCATGACTTGCCCAGTCATTCCCCAGTTAATGGGCACCCCTTCAGTTTCTAACTCTTTGCCACCATAAAAAGGCTGCTATAAATATTTTTGTACATATGGTCTCTTTTCTTCTTTCTTTGATCTCTTTGGACTATAGACCTAATAGTGGTGTGTGTGTTCATCCTTTGTTGCCGAAGAAGACCATGCCATCAGAGAAATAATGACATGACTTGCACTTGACTTTGAGTGAGGGAGGGCTGTGCAGGTCACCAGTTGCACTTCTCCTTCAGAGTCATCTGAATCCAGTGACCAGATATTCATCAGGATGACTGGAGATGACCCAGGATGAGGCAATTGGGGTTAAGTGACCTGCCCAAGGTCACACAGCTAGTAAGTGTCAAGTGTCTGAGGTGAGATTTGAACTCAAGTCCTCCTGACTCCTGCCCTGGTGCTCTATGCACTGCACTACTTAGCTGCCCCCCAGCAGTGATATTGTTGGGTCAAATACACACAGTTCAATAATTTTTTAGGCAGAGTTCCAAATTGCTTTGTAAAATAGCTGGACCAGGTCACAGCTGCACCAACAGCACATTAATGCACATATTTTCCCATAGAACCTCTAGCATTCTTCATTTGGAGGAAAATATTTTCGAGTGTATTTTACTGCCCTGCCAGTATCCACTCTGACCAAAGTAGAGACTTTGAGAGCAAACTACTTCAGGAAACGTTTGCTTTGACAAGTATAAAAAACGATTTTTTTCCATCCACATTTGGTTCAACTGCATACAGTTAAACAGAACAAAAATCTCAGTGGTGTCAATAAGTGCTATTCCTAATACAAGCATAGAATTCCACCAGGAATTATGCTCCGGGCTTTTCACTGTGCTCACAAGAACCCCATCTACCTATCAGCTTGTGTTTTACTACCTCAGATGATAAAGATGATGTTACTCACAATTAGTGCATCTTTCATTTGACAGAGGATCTGAGAGCTCTACCAACCAACCACAGCTTCAGCTCAGAAGCTGTGGCAGAAACAACGGGCAGTATGCTAGCATATGTTGTCAAGACTTTCCCCAAGAAGACAGAGTTCTTTTGAAAAACTTGGGGTTCAAGGGACTCACAGGTAAACTGACTGATACAAAGCTAACTCATACAAAGCTGCTGAGAGACCTAGAAACTTGCCTTTTTGCAAAATACCTCCAGAAAATAGAAGAGGTCCTATCAAGAACATTAATCACAAGCACCTATTGCTCATTGGAGACTTATTGGACTTTCTAATTAGCAAGTGGAGAGAGCTAATGTATACTCAACTCAGCAAATGCTAAGCAAAAGAGAGCATCCACCTGTTGTACAGAGATTTTTTTACCTAGATAAGGGCAGTGAGGGTGATGATTCAATTGAGGAGACTATGGTTCTAGTAAGGGGCAAGAAGGGCAGCTATGTGGTGCTGCAATGGATTGAGCACCAGGCCTGGAGCCAGGAGGACTTGAGCTCAAATGAGACCTCAGAAACTTTTTAGCTGTGTGACTCTGGGCAAGTCACTTCACCCTGTTTGCCTCAGTTTCCTCAGCTGGAGAAGGAAATGGCAAACCACTCCACTATCTTTGCCAAATGGGGTCACAAAGAGTAAACTACAGCTGAACAACAAAGCAAGGGGCAGAAGAAATGGAGCAAGAGTCAAGTCTTTTCTTCCATAGAACTGGTACTATAGAGACTTCTAGGGCACAGACACAACATAGCATGAACATACTGATAGCCAACCCACCCCTGCCATCAGTCTAGGCGTAGACAAACAAGTCAGTCCATACCATTTACTAACTCAGGTATAGAAGTAGCGAAACTGATCAGAAACAAAGGAACTAGACCCAACAGACCAGTCACTAAACTAACATGATATTGTAGGTGTACTGCAAGAAATAATTATACACTTCTCCAGGCAACAATGCAGGATTCCCTATGCAATATGTGTCTTGCATATGTTTATCGCTACACATGTTAAGTATAACACGTTTGAGTATACTTGCTCATTATTTGGCTAAGTTCATGCTTCTATGTTTTGTGTTATATTCGTACCATATCAATGTCTGATAATTGTTTTGTATATTCACTAATGTTTTTTGTCAAATTATATTTTTGTTTGGGTCTATTGGTAATGTTTTTGTTGTAGCTAGCTGACTTTGGTTTGTTAGCCAAGCTTTGCTTTTCTTTTTAATTAATTGCTCTGTACCATGGGTATGCATGTATTCTTGACCTATGTATGTGCTACTCCTGCATGTGACATCTCACAGTAGTACTCTGTCAAGTGATGGTCAGTATAGTGTCATGTCTATTGTATGGACTGCTAATGTACATTTGTTTTCTTTTGTTTTCAATAGCATATTAGTTTGCTTACCTGGAGTACCAGGAAAATTGTCCTTGTTTTTTTAATGTGCTCATGTTTGTGTTTATGCTATATAGTTACAGGTTTCGAACTTGCACCCACTGGGTGTTGCAAGGGACTACAAAATGTTTCAGCCTTGGGCGGGGGGGGTGGGTGGAATGTAACCAAGCCTGGGGTGTTTTCCATGCTTTTATATACGTGGAAGGTGACATGACTCTGGATCACCAAAGAGAATGTTGTCTGAGATATGACAATGAGTATTTGTATGGGGGGGGGGGTTAAGTTAATTCCAGATCATCCTGGGCAAGAGACATGGTAGTTCCAGAAACTCTTTGGGAGAGACATGTGGAAAGAGAAGCTGCAGATGTGTAGAGGAAGCCAGCTCAACATTTCCCTGATTTCCATCTCACCTCCCTAGAGACTACAAAATGTACCTCCTTGGATGAGAGCAAACTCTCTTGGTTGGAGCTGAGATTTCATCTCACTCTCACCTAAAGAGGTCATGCAAGTACCACTACAGGGTGGTACACATCTGTAATCCCAGCCACCATGTGCGCTAAGCCTGGAAAATCTCTTGAGCTCCAGTCCCGAGGCTGTGCTGATTGAGTGCCCACACTAAATTCAGCATTAATATGGTGAGGTCCAGGCAGTGAGAGGCCACCAGGTTGGTTAAGGAGGAGTGAAACAGGCCAGGTTATAAATAGAACAGGTCAAAGCTCCCATGCTTATCAGTAGTAGGATCAGGCCCTCGAGCAGATAGGGAGATTCTGTCTTTAAAAAAATTTTTAAATTTAAAAATAAAGAGTTCATTCACTCATATAGTCATTTTTATATAGTTTAATTTTCATAACTTCTCCAGTTTCTGTTTTCTATTTGCTTGGATAAATGTACTTACCATTTACTATCTGTGACAGTCTTTTGTGTAACCAGTATTTGATGAGAAAGAGCTAAGTTGGCAAGTGTAAGTTAAAGATTAACTTTTCCCATAAGAGTGACCAGGGCAACAGCTTTCCTTCTGAAGCAGACTTAGACTCCTATACTACCAATACTTGAAGGGATAGATAGATATCATTTTAGCTCAATATCCCTCTTTGAGATAGTCAAAGGAAGAAGTCACAGCCTTTCTTCTGTTCTTCTCAAAAAATAAATTGCGGTCTCACTCGGAGAGGGAGAGCCAGATCATAGAATCACATCTATGCACTCAGATAACCTGCATGGCTATCCCTAGGATGTGCTTATTCCACATGGGCACATGTATCTTACATTCTCATGGCAGCCTATTCTGGTTTTGGCTAGCTTGGACTTAACAGCCTTTCTTTACATAGAAACTAAATCTACCTCTCTTCAACTCTTCCCCCCACCCACTGCCCCACTACCACCACCATCTTTGCTCCGAGTTCTCCTCTGGGGTCCAGGAAGTCTCAGTCTATTCCCTCTTTCACACACCAGCTCTTTGAATTCTGAAAACCAACTATCATGTCTCCACAGTCTTCTTGTCCTTAGCCTAAGCCCTAGTCCCTTCAAATGGCAGTGTCTCCAGGTCTCTCATCATCCTAGTTGACTTCCAGAGATGTTCCACTTTGTCTGTCCTTCCTAAAATGGGATGCCCAAAACTTAGCAGAATACTCCAGGTGGGAAGGACCTTAAAATCCATCTTGTCCAAGCTCTTTATTTTACAGAGGAGGAAACTGAGGCCCAAAAAGTTTGTGACCATGGAAATATATGGCAAAATCAAATTTCCAGCCTACCCCCCCAACTCCAAATCCAATACTCCTTTCCACCTTACCACACTGCCTCCTCAAAGTCCAACTGCCCTCATTTTATAGGTGAGGAAACTGAAACACACCATAGGAATATCTTGGTGATCTGAGGCTCCTCATGAGGAGGAGCCCCATGCAGCTACTAAGGAGAAGAAGGGTGCTATAGGAGGAGAGGGTGTTGATAGAAAAAATACCTAGACTTGGAGTCAAAAGACCAGTGGTAAAATCTCAGAATTTCCACTTAATAGCTGTGTGATCATGGGCAACTCATTCCCTCTCTGGACCTCAGTTTCCTCCTCTGTAAAAAGGAGATAGGCTCTAAATGACTTTACAGACGTGAAATCCTAAATTTGCCTACGGTTTCTCTTGAATATGTGTATTCTTTAGCTATAGCTAATATTTATTAGTATCAATACTTATTAACACTTTAATGTTTGCAAAGCCCTTTACAATCATTATTTCATTTGATTCTCACAGCAACCCTGAGAGGAAGGTCCTTTCATGATCCCCATTTTACAGAGGAGGAAACTGAGGCAGGCCTGATGCTTACTCCTTCCTTTAACTATCTCAAAGAAGGGTATTAAGCTAAAATTTTATCTATCTGTCCCCTCAAATATTGGTAGTATAGGGGGTCTAAATCTGGTTCAGAAGGAAAGCTGTTTCCCTGGTCACTCGTAAAGGGGAAGTTAGCCTTTAGTTTATACTCACCAGCTTAGCTCTTTCTCACCAAGGTAAGTGACTTGCCCAGGATCACCTAGTGAGTATCTGAAGTGGACATTGAACTTAATCTCAGGCCCAGCACTCTATTCACTATGCCAGCTAGTTGCTAAAATGTCACTGAATCTCCCCACATGTACTGGTCACAGTATCCTCAAATTTGTGATTTCTCTTCTTCTGATACAGGCAAAACATATGAAGAGTCAAAGTTCCTCCTACCCTCCGAATCGCCCCATCAATCGAAGACCCTCTTGCACCAGTGATGAGGGCTCCAGTGGCAACCCCAGCCAATCAGTTGGTGAGATTGGTCAAAGACTCCAGGATAATGTCAAACATCACATCCTGTACTTGTCAGAGAAGCTAAAAGTGGAGAAAACCAGCCGGGATGAGAACACAGTGGGCTACCTCAAACTAATGTCCAAAGCTGACCGGCACCAGGTCACTCACATTAGACAAGCCTTTGAGAAAGTGAACCAGCGTTCTTCGGCCACGATTGCCCACATAGAACGCAAGCTGCGACAGTATCACCAACAGCTCCGGGAAATAGAAGAGGGTAACAGACTCAAATGCTCATCACTAAGGGAAGAGAAGGCCAAGAAGAATCAGGAAGCCACCCACAAGGTCCCTTTGGTGGAGAATCCAAAGCCCAGAACAGAGGAATACCAATGCACAAATCCATTGAATGCCTTTGAAGGAGATAAGCTGGCTGCTGCTCTCCCACAGGAAAAGTCCTCCAAAATAGACAGCATGGACCAGAAAGAACAGAGTCTGTTCATGCTGAAGATCAAAGGAGAGCTGGAAGATATAAAAAAATCCCATAGCAGACTTGAGCTATCTTATCAAACCTTGAAGGAGAAGTACTTGACTGAACTGCAGCTGATAATCGAGTCTCTTCAGGAAGAAAAATCGAAGTAAGACCAGGTCCTTTGCCTTCACCTGCTCATGACCTTAGCTAAAGGACAAGTCATTTCCTTTTACAACTCATCAGCCAGACAGACGCATACTTATGAAATGTCAGAGCTGGGAGGGACCCAAGACATGACTTAGAAACCTAAGGTTCAGGAAGGCATCTCAGAAGTCACCAAGTTCAACCCCCTTATCTCCCATATAGGGAAACTGAGTCCCAGAGAGATGCAATGATGAGGTCCAGAAAGGCCCAGAAACTAACCCCAAGCTAGTCAAGGACAAATTCAGAACTAGAACCCAAGACTCTTAGCTCCCAGGGAAAGGCTTTTTTGGCCTTCCCAGATTGCTAAGAATTTTCCCCTATAAACTTTGAAATATATTTAAGGATACTGCTTTGTAGGCAAACCCATACACTCTGTCAACCTTGAGGAGCATCTAGGCAAAAAATTTTTTTCTTTCTTTTTGTAATTTGCATCTGATAATAGCAGAGCCATAACTAGGATTGTTTGTGCTGAGGACAAATTACCAAAAAAATTCTGCTTTGGGCAAACTGTCCTAAGTTGAGTAGGGATAGGAAGGCATAGAGGAGTTTATCTTAGAATAGTAATAATAATAGCATTTATATAGCACTTTCCAATTTGCAAAGCACTTTAAATGTTTCGTTTTATCCTCACAATAACCCTGGGAGGTAGATGTTACTATTATCTCCATTTTACAAGTGAGGAAACTGAGGCAAATAGGTTAAATGAAGTCAAGTGACTTACCCAAGGTCACACAGCTAATGTCTGGGGCTGGATTTGAACACAGGTCTTCCTGACTTCAGGTCCAGTGTTCTATCTGTTACACAATATACCCACCATACAATAGCTTCCTTTTTAACTAATTAGACTTTCTAACCAGATGCTAAACTAGTTTCTGGATGTTACAGGACTGCATATGCTATTATTACCCTCTAAATTTAGTGCCCTGGGGAAAAGTTCTGGTTATCTCACCCTAGTTTCACCTCTGAAGTATAGCAGGCAACTGATGCCTCAGGATGATTTGAGTATTGCTTCTCTGCCCTGCCTGGACCAAAAAGCCCATCATTATAGTCATTTTTATGGGTTAGCCAACAAAGGGGATTTGCTTCAGTTAGGGAGCTGTGAAAAATCAGTCAATCAATGTCTTTTTTGAGCATCCTTCTCTGATGGAAAGATACCAGGACTTGAAGTCAGAAGATCAGGGTTAAAAATCTCAGAACTTCTACTTACTAGATCTGTGACCATGGGCAACTCACTGCCCTCTCTGAGTCTCAGTTACCTCCTCTGTAAAAAGGGTATAAACAGCCTCTAAATGACTCTACCAATTTAAATCCTCTGATCCCATATTCTTAATTCTGTGCTGAATAGTGGGGATCTTTAGTTTTTGCCTTCAAACAGCTAATGAGGTAGTTGGGGAGAGATCTAGAAATCAAGATTTGTTTAAAAAAAATGAACAAAGTGTTTGTTGAATCTACAACATGGAATCTAGAAGACTGAGTTGAATTGAATGTTCATGTGGGTGGTTTAGACTCCAAGGGGGCTTGGATTTCAGGAATGACAGAGGTCAGTAGGGGCTGGGATAATCAAAGAAGGATGTGGAGTGAGTTGCATCTTCAAAGCCCATCATGTGACCAAACAGACCAGGAGGGGAGATTCCAGGTGAAGGATGACCTGAGCAGAGGATCAATGATGACAGCCTGACCTCTGACCCATGGTGTCCAAAAGCCAGAATGATTGCATCCAGTGCTTCAGAAATTGGCAACTCAGTGCTTCTCTGATTCCAAGAATCTTTAAATTTTATTTTATTAAAATTTTCCCCACTGATGCAATGGGGGAAAATGCTGGATTTGGAGTATGAGGGGTTGGATTTGAATTTTGGCTCTACTTAACTCTCGCTTAACCCTCTTTGTGACTTTTGTTTCTTCCTGTGGGTTGGACTAGATGAGGTCTAAGGTCCTTTCCAGTTTTAAAGCTCTTCTTTGTTTTTTGTGGGGAAATGGATGCTGGTTGAATTGAGTGTCAGGAGGCATTTTAGAAGGAGGTAGAGTTTTAGTTGAGCTTTAAAGAAAAGAAGGGAGGGGAAAGAGGGCCCCAAATATTTTCCAATCCCTGGAGAAGTGAATACTGTTTCCTGAGGCCGTGTTAACTTTCTTTTTCACTTGTAAGGCAAAAGGTGATGGAGGAACAGGTCAGTGACTACATGCAGGGGCACCTGAGTGAGATTTCCTACATCAAACAGAACTTGGCCTGTGCTGAGGAGAAGATGGTCTATATGTCCTATGAGAGGGCCAAGGAGATATGGGTGAGACCTTTGGGGCATGATGGGGGTGGTGGGGGGGAGAAATGCATGCCATGGCATTCATTCCTAGGAGAACGGAGTATGGTGGTCACATACAAAGACTAAGTATCGAAGTCAGGCATCGTTCTAATGCAGAGGTTCTAAGGTCAGCCCAAATATCCTACTACTCCAAAGGGTCTGGAACCCACCTGGTGTGAGTCACTACTCCATTGATGAGGGTGGCAATGCCTGCTATTTAGGGCGATTCCCATTGGTTCTCCTCAGAGGCCCAGGCCCTCCCTCAGGTCCTCTTACCGCTGTAAGAATACCAGTGTTTATTTCAGAGCTGACAAGGCCTCAGCCTTCGGAAAAGACACACTTTAGTTTAATGGGTTGGAATATTCTATTATTGTGATAAGAGGTATGGGCTAGGTATGCACTTGGTAGTCCTACAGAAAAGTGGGCGATCAGCTCATTAATTTACTAGCTAGGGAATGTAGGATATCATTTGGACACCAGGTGGCATTAACCTCAGGCCACCAGCCAAGTGCTTGGTTGACTCAGAGGGTATTCAGTATACGTGCACAGGCTTCTCCGAAGATTGCATTACCCTTACTTCTCACCAGGGGGCTCTTACCCTAGAAACTCTTAGACTTCTCCCTGCACAAACTCTGGATGCCTAAGCTCTGAACTAGATTCAATACAGATATAAACGTTTATGAAAAGATAAGAGAGTCAGAGAGACAGAAACAGAGTGTGAGAGACAGATACACCAACATACATATGAAATGTATAGAGAGAGGGAGAGAGGGAGACAGACAGAGAAGAGACAGCAGAGAGGGAGAAAATAGAGAGGGAGGGAGAAAGAAAAAAGAGAGACAGAGAGAAGAAGGGGAAGAGAGAATGGAAAGAGAAAGAAGAGAGGGAGGGAGAAAAGAGATAGAGAAAGGGAGAAGAGAGAGGGAAGGAGAAAAGAGGATGAGGGAGAAGAGGGGGAGGAAAAAGAAAAAGAGAAAAGAGAGACAGAGAGAGAGAGGGAGGAAGAAAAGAGAGATGGAGATTGAGAGAGAGAAAAGAGAGAGAGAAGGGAGAGGGAAGGAGAAAAGAGAGAGACAAAGAGAGAGAGGGGAGGAGAAAGAAAAAAGAGAGGGGGATAAAAGAGAGACAGAGAGAGGAGGAGGGATTGGAGGAGAAAAGACAGAGAGGGCAGGGGGAGAAGAGGGAAAGAGGGAGAAAAGAGAGAGATGGATAAAAGGGAGAGGGAGGGAGGGGAGAAAAAGAGGGGAAGTGAGATGACAGAGAGAGAAGGAAGAGAGAGAGATAAAATAGAGACAGAGAGAGGGGAAAGGGGGGAGAAAAGAGGGAGGGAGAAAGAAAAGAGAGGAGAGAGAGAAAAGAGGAGAGGGAGGAAGGGAGAAAAGAGAGGACTGAGAGAGAGACAAGGAGGATGGAGAAGAAACAGAGAAAAGAGACAGACAGAGGGAAGGAGAAAAGAGAGAGGGCAGAGAGAGAAGAGGTGAAAGGGAGAATAGAAAGAAAGGGAGGGAGGGAAAAAGAGGGAGAGAGAGAAATAAGAGACTGATAAAGAGGGAGAAAGAAAAGAGAGAGGCAGGGAGGGAGAAAAGAGAGACAGAGAGACAGAAAGAGATAGAGGGAGAAACAGGAGAGAGAGGGAGGGAAAAAGAGAGAGGACTGAGAGAGAAGAGAGGGGAAGGAGAAGAGAGAGAAGAGACAGAGAGGGGGAGGGAGGAAGAAAAGAGAGAGACAGACAGATTGAGAGAGATAAAAGAGAGAGAAGGGAGAGAGAGGGAGGAAAGAGACAGAGGAGCGAGAGAAAGAAGCAGATAGAGAAAAAGAGGAGTGGGAGGGGAAAGAGAGAGAAAAGAGAGACAGGGAGAAGGAGAGAGGAAGAAAAGAGAGAGGGAGTGAGCAAAGAGAGAGAAAAAAGAGAGAAACACAGAGAGAGACAGGGAAGAAAGGAGAAAAGAGAGGGAGGGAGAAAAGAAAAAGGGGACAGAGAGAGAAGAGGGAATGAGAGAGAAAAGAGAGAGGGAGGGAGAGAGGAGAGAGAGAGAGAGAAGGGAAGAGGAGGGGTGGGGAGAGGGAGAGGGAGAGAGAAATGCAAACATCTCTTTGACATATACAAATTATGAAAAATTGACTGCCCCTAGCCTGCATTTGGGAGATCCCGATCAGTCCTGGGCCTTTGTATTTCATGTCATCTTCCAAGCAGTCTATACTGCTGCCACACATACTTTTACTGTACCAAGAATCTGAATGAGATGCTCATTCAGAGTTACCCTAGGAAGTGTTCAACTCAATTACTTTTTCCCATGCATTCTCCTGAACTTTTCCCAAAATGGAAAGCTTCTAAACTTCCTTCTAGGGATAGGAGTGTGGAGGGTGTGAAAGGATTACGTGCAGAGTTATGAGTCTGGCACCTCTTTTCAAAGGTCAATGACCTTAATCATCCCAGAAAAAGAAATCCTGTAAGGGAGGGGCTTTGTCCACTCATCAGCTGATCCAATTTTCAGAACACTATCCAGTCAGGTGCCCCAGAGACTGACTGACTTTGACCTGGATCTGACTCATGCTAGCATTACTGCCTCTGGAGCCTGGTGGGCAGCAGGCATCTTTGCTCTGGGCCTGGGCCTGGATCTGAGCGCTCCCACCATCTACCAAAGCCACTTGTGCTCCAGAACACCGTCAAACCAGAGGCTTGTTGCCTTCTGCGGCCAGCATTTCAGACAGAGTACACAGTTCTGTTTTTCTCCTTCTCTCCAATCTGCACCCCCAAATTGACAGTCAGAAGTCTTTTCAAGGGCAAAGTCAATGGCAACTTTAGAATTATTAGGTCCCTATGTACATACATACATACAGCTTCCTTTTACTTCCTCCCTTATCCTCTTCACCAATCACCTTCCCATCAACACTTTAATGAGGGTATTTAGGAACACTTGCTAGTTCCGAGGCCAAGGACCTGGAGGTTGTATAATCAGTTTGTTTCAGACAGTTCCAAGCCCACAGATTGAATTCCTAGCCCCTGCTCTTTTGGAACAGACCTTTGATTTCAACCATGGAGGGAATTCTTAGTGTCAAAAGGTTTGCTCCATAAAGGATAAATATGCGCGAAAATATTTATAGCAGCTCTTTGTGTGGTGGCAAAGAATTGGAAATCGGAGGAAAGCTAAACAGGATGTGATATATGACTGTGATGGAATTGTTCTCCTGGTTGACAATTAATACAATCAAGAGAACAATTAATTAAAAACAACAATATTGTAAGGAAAATCAGCTGTGAAAGCCTGATTGAGACAATGATCCACCACAAAGGACTGGTGATAGAAAATGTGGTGATGAACTCTGAGTGCAGATTGAAGCATATCTCTTCCCTTTATTTTACTTTTTTTTCAGAACATGGCTAATGCAGAAATACATTTTGCATGACTATATATGTATAATGGGAAGCTCATTTCTTGCTTTCTCACTGGGCATGAAGAATTAAGGAGAGAGAGAGAATTTGGAACTGAAAATAAAGATTCAATTAAAATCTAAAAAGAAAGACAGCCCCATCTATAACTTATTACAATCTTTGACAATCCCTAAGAGCATTGAGAGGTTAAGTGATTTGTCTAGTCACATTACCTATGGTCAGAGGCAGGTCTTGAATGTGAGTCCTCTTGATTGCAAAACTGGTTCTCTGTTCCCTAGTGTTTCTTAAACTGTGCACAATTTAAGAAGCACTGAAGGGGTCTGGAGTGGGAAAAGTTTAATAAGCCCTGGACGTTGCCCATAAATCCCTGCTGGATCGGCAGGCCCCTTTGCTCACAAGAATGAGAAGAGCTGAGTTCCAAAAGCCTCCTCCTCATTAATAGAAGTAGCACCCAGAGCAATAAGAACACAACCTGTGAGTAGACCGAGCTGCCTGAGTGCTGACACAGGTAGCTGGGTAAGTCAGCTCATCCCCTCCCTTCTGTTTCCCCTCCCCTTCCTTCTCCTCTCCAAAAGAAAGTAAATTTGGATGGCCAGAGGCTACCCAGTTAATGGGATTTACTAGCCAGATTTCTCTTTCTTCCTTCCTTCCTTTTTTTCTCTCTTTCTTTCTTGTCTTTCCCAAAACCTTAAATCCAGTGCACTCTGAACCCCATACATGGCACAATAGGTCCCTGTCCAAGCTTCACTATTCTCTGGACCCTCCTGGCTTAGAGTGATTATCAGTAGTAACTGTTTCCCTTTCCCTTTCAGCTTGATTTAGTTATTTTTTTTCTTTTGCTAATTAAAGGGGCCATTCCCTGACTACTTCTTAAAGAGGCCTATTCACTGAATGGGCGTTACCTCACCCTAAGTGAGTACCTGAAAAGGCCTTAGCCTAAAGTGACCAGGCTCTCCTAGTTCATCCTGGGTCATCTCCAGTCATCCTGATGAATACCTGGTCACTGGATCCAGATGGCTCAGGAGGAGAAAGTGAGGCTGGTGACCCTGTACATTCCTCCCTCCCTCAAAACAGTCAAGTGCAAGTCATGTCATCATTTCTCTGATGGCATGGTCTTCTTCAGCAATGAAGGACAAACACAACAGCAAACACCCAGGGCAAGCCATCTGGCCCCATGTTAATCATCACTTCTCTTGCATTTCTCTGCACTCCCTCTGGTCTCTTCCCTCTTTAAAGAAAAATGTGCAATTCCATTTGATTCAATGATTGATGATCATCTTTAAATGAATGACCATATTGGCCCCACCTAGCAGTGTTTGCCTCACTCTGTGCCTGTTGTCTACCACCTCCTAAGCTAGAGGCAACAGGCACACTATGAGTGCCTATAAGTGAGCAACTATCAGAATACTCTAAGTGTTCACTGGGTGCTCTCTAAGAACTCAATAGCACTTATGTCTAGAACTTCAAAGAAAGCCTTCTGATATGTATGTAAGTGTGTACTTTTGTCATCCTCAGGAGGTGATGAGGACCTTTCAGAATCGAATTTCCAGGCTGGAGACCCAGCAGCAAGCAGACCAATTAGAAATAATGGGGAAGTCCAGAAGACACACCCAAGTCTTCCTATTCAAGTTCATGAGCTTGCTCCTCACTTTGACCACCATTCTCCTCATCTGTGTGTCCACCATCTGTACATGCCCCTTTCCTTTCTTCAGGTACCGCTTCCATTTCTATACCATCCTCCTGCTCACTGGGCTGGGGATAATCATCTGGCAGAAGTGGTACTCCAATGTGTACACACATTGGCATGAGTGGATCTTATCGAGAAGAAAATTGTAGTACAGAGACTCCAGGTCTCTGCCAAGTTGGGCTTAAAGTAGAAGGACAACCCTTCCTAGCCTGGGAATGCCTGCTAGACATCTTCAGGAATGACCTGGTCTCTGTTCCCTTGTCCTGCTGCTGTGAAGCTTTTAAAAGTTCAATACCCTCCCCCAAGTTATTTCTGCTCATGCTTCCTGACCCCCTTCTCCCAAAATTGGTGATTCAGAGAAGGGATGGGGTTTTCCACTGTCTACTTTACGGAGTATTTCAATATTAAAAGCTGAGAAGTAACAAATCTGTCTCCTTTGTGTTCCCTGGTGCCTCTTCCTTGGACCTGTCTTTGCCCTCTGTTCCATCTCTGCTTTGAGAAAGGAATGACCTTGGCAGCCTTAGACTCTGGCTGCTGAGAAAGGGAGGAATGGGTTCTCTCAAACAACTGGAAACCAAGAAGGGAAAAAGCTGCTGGGAAACTAGTATTGGCAACCTTTGTGACTGGTTGCCTAGGAGAGGAGAATCCACACTTTGTTCCACAAAGTTGGGAAGGAAACAGGGCAGGATGAGGGTAGGAAGAAAAGCAAAGACTAAGGCCTGGAAAAGTGGGGATGGAGGGTTTTGTTTCTGTGTGAGGCACAGTTCCTTGTCCTCAGGCCTTGGGGTGGTGGTGGGGAGTTTATGCAGGCGCCACAGAGGACACAGAAGAGACCTCTGTCCTAGAGGTGCTGGAAACTTCGGAGCCATCATCCACCTTCTTCCCAAAAAGCTGTAGGATGCAAGTTCGGAACTGGAAGAAAAGAAAACTTTAGACAATGTTGCGAAGCAGACCTGCACTTAGTATTTGATTTATCATGTGCCACCAGAAAAACTTCATAATCTTTCCTTCTGCCTCTACTTTTTCCACCCTTAAGAATACTCTGGATTAGACAGACACCTAGATGGAGTATGTAAGAAACCCCTGCTACCTCACAGTCTAACAAGAATGGTTGACATTTACATATTATCTTATTTGATTCTCACAATAGCCTTCAGATGAGGAAACTGAAACTCAGAGAGGTTAAGCAATAGCGGCACACAGCTGGTAAGGGTCAGAGAGACTGGCTTCCAGTCCAGATCGCTGGACAAGTCTAGCCCTCTGGTCATGGTATAAGGCTGAAGAGGGGGAGCTCCTTACTGTTCTGTCACCGTGGACAGTAACTGGTCTTAACTAAAATGGTCACCTTCATGACAGTTACACAAGCCATCTCAGGATGTTTGGACACATCTAGGTGGTAAAGAAACCTCTAGAAAAAAGCCTCTAGAAAGTGGTTCATGGTGCTCCTTCCCTTCTTTATGTCCTGTTGTCCCTAGGGAAAGTCAGAAGAGGAAGGAAGCATGGAGTGGACCTTTCTGTACTACACCAGCCTCTTCTCCTCCACCCAGAACAGCAATTTTGATGCAGTGGTTTTTTTTCTTTAACCAGTTGGTACCTGAGGGGCTCTTACCTTCTAGACAAGTTCCCTCATCATATATGAACTGATGCCAATATTTTTTCAAAATTAGCCCAAAGGAATTTCTCATGTATCTTAGTCATTCAAGAAACTTCTTAAAATTTCAACTCCATTACATTCATCCCTTTCCCTCCCCTTCTCTCTCTCTTTCTCTCTCTGTCTTTCTCTCTCTCTCTCTTCCTTCCTCCCCCCGCCCCCCACACACACTGAAAGTAGCTGTGGGCTTCCCTGGATGAACAAAAGCAGCTCACATTTATATATCACTTTAAGGTGTACAGAGCATTTTACCACATTGTCTCATTTAATACTCCAACAACCTGGGGAGGGAGGTGCTCTAATTATCCCCATTTCACAAATGAGAAAACTGAGGCTGAGAAAGGTTCAATGACTTGTCCAGGGTCATACAAGCTGGGAAGTATAAGAGGTGGGATTTGAATCAAGATCTTCTTTGACTTCCATGGTATGGAAAAGTAGGGAAAGGCAATATGATTTCTTTAAGAGAAAATGATGTTTCAATAACTTACTAGAGTAGTCTGGGGGGCAGAGTGTAGGATGGGTAAGAATGTGGACAAGGTGAAATAAGCAAATATAATTGGTAAGAGATTTTTCAAAGCCTTTAGCAAGATTCCATACCAGTCTCCCCACTGATTCCTGAAGTGTCCCCCAGCTGGAGAAGTGGCCAAAGTGAGGAAGAAGGGCATTCTAAGTAAGGCAGACAGCCTGTGCAAAGTGTGTCATGTAAGGAGTATGCAAATAAGCGGATGAGAGGCAATCATGAGAAAAATTCTAGAAAGTCAGGTTGGAACCACATTGTAAAGAGTTTTCCTATACACAGTAGGAAACCAGTAAGGCTTCTTGAGCAGAGGAGAGGAAAAAGGGGGGAGGGGGGAGTCACTAGGCTCTGTGATTATCATAGAACCTTCTTACTAATATTAACAACTAACATTTAGATGGTGCTTACCATGTGCCAGGAACTTTACAATGATTTCATTTGATCCTCACAACAACCCTACAGAGTAGGTGTTAATATTATCCTCACTTTACAGATAAGGAAACTGAGGCAGGAAGAGGTGAAGTGGCTTGCTTAGGGTCACACAGCTAGTAAGTGTCTGAGGTTGCATTTGAAGTTAGGCTTTCCTGACTCCAGGCCCAGAGCTCTGTCCACTGTGCTACCCAGGCTGCCCAGATGTGAAGGAAGATGATGAAGATTTCAGAATAGCAAGAGAGGGAGAGGATAGTGTCAAAGTCTATAAAATCTTGAAAGTGATACAAAAAGTAACCAGGGATTTCTTTTCCAAAGCCTAGAATACTGGACCTGGGTTGAATCCCTTGAAGTTTGAGAAAGGTACTTCGGGAGTCGATGAAATGGATTTTTTTTCCCCAAGGCAGACAGTAAACATAGGAAGATGGTTTCCCAGAATGGTGAGTTATGAAGTCAAAATACAAACTCATTTAAGAGTATGAAAGATTAGAAAAAGTAATGGGCATGTGACCTTGAGCAGGTCACTACACCTCTATCCTCTATAAAATGACAGAGTTGGACTGGATGACCTCTAAGGGTCCTTCTAGAGCTAAATCTATGATCAGCAGACTTGTGCATAAGGAATTGGCCCTGCCTCTTTTTTTTTCTTGGTATGGGCCTGCTATTTCACTGATACAGAGAAAGTTCTGGTAAGGAAAATGCCTCTAACAATGCAAATTAGCAACTTTTCTGTGATTTGCTGTCTTAGCAATGCCCCAAGGCACTGAGAGGATTAGTGACTTGCCTGGGGTCAAACAGCCAATATGTGTGAGAGGCAGGATTTGAACCCAGGTCTTCCTGACTCCAAGGTCAGCTTTGTACCAGATCATGCATTGTACCAGGCTTATTAGGATTAGTGTCAATACTGTTATTTTACTTTCTTTTTCTTGCTTTGTTTTTTTGGTCTGTGTTTTCTTTCACAACATGCATAATATGAAAATGTATTTTGCATGACTGCACATGTATAACCCTTACCAAATTGCTTGCCATCTTAGGGAGGGAGAGTCAGAGAGAAATTGGGACTCAAATTGCAAAAACATGATGATTAAAAATTGTTTTCTCATGTAATTGGGAAAAATAAAATATTAAAATTCAAAACAAAAGCATTAGTGTTAATATATTAGTACAAGTATTATTACCTTGGTGACCTTGGGTACTGCTCCTATCTGAAACTCAGTTTCCTCATCTGTAAAATAGACAGTCTAGAAGGTCTCTTTCAGCACTAAATCTTATGATACTCTGATCCTAATCTATGGCTGATAGATGCTAACAGGTTCTCAAAGGCTGTACTTAGGGTAACAATCATGTTCTCTCACCAACTGTCTGTCCCTTAGCAGATTGTCACAAGATAATGGGGAGTTGGGCCACTGACTGGTCCAGCGCCTGGTGGCCATTTCCGAGGGCATGCATACAGAGAGTGGCAGGGTAGAAATTCGAACCTACTTCTTCTTGTCCTACTTACCTGCCGGTTCATGAAGACATATATGATGGGGTTGTAGATGGTGGCACTCTTGGCAAAGTAGGCCGGTAGGGATGCTGTTAAAGGGTGGAAGGCGTAGCCAGGGTTGGCTGCTGCAAAGCACGCAAAAATGGCATAGGGCCCCCAGCAAAAGCAAAAGGCAAGGATCATCACTACCACCATCCGGGACACTTCCTTCTCAGCCTTCTGCGTAGACTCAGATTCCTTCTGTTGCTTAGCAACCTAAGGGGAAGAGGCAGCCTATCAGGCACAGATAAACAAGAGCCATTGCTAAAACATCATAAATTGGGGCAATTGTTCTAGGATCTACACTAGGTCCCCCTTCCCCAGCCACCCTCCACACACACACACAAACACACACATACACAAAGACATGCGTATACATACACACAAACACAAACACACAGACACCAGTAATTCAAGGAGTTCTTTGGATTAGAATTCTCATATAAAACACTGAGTTGTTTTGTTTTGTTTTTTTTTTTTGTCTTCACATCAGCGATTATTTGACCAGAAAACTTATCTAGAGCTCAGAAGAAATTTGAATTTGGGGTTGGCTCCTTAGAAGTTGGAAGAAGATGGAGACTTGGTCTTTGAAATCTGTGTTCTGTTCAGGTTTCTCCTCCAAGTAGGAAATATTTCTCTCTTGAGTGTGGAGGAATGAGAAGTCTCCTCAATCTCCTTTCCAAATTCTCTCCTAGAGCACCTCTGAACAATAATGACTCCCTCATCTAGCAACTTACCAGTCCCAGGAGACATCCTGAGGTAGTAGGAAGAGCCTTCAATTTGAAGGACCTGAGTTCAAATCCTGACTCTGCCACTTGCTACCTGTGTGACCCTAATTAGGCAAGTAAATTCACCTCTCTTCGATTCAGTTTCTCCATCTATAAAATGATGGACTGGATCATAAGACCTCTAAGATCTCCTCCAGTGTTAAGTTTGTCATCTTATGATCTTTCTAGGTGAACTGCACAGAAAAGTCCTTAACCATCCCACTCCTTTCCCCACCCTCTGCCCAATTCTTGACCTTGAGTAGCAACTTTGAGTTTCTAGGCCTCAGTTTCCACCTCTGTAAAATGAGGGAGCTATGTTCCTGCGGTCTAAATGACACTCTAAGGCTCCTGTCAGCTCAAACTCTCTGATGGCTTCCAACTTCCTGTCAACTTTGTAATGATTCAAGGAGGCTGGAAGTCAAAACAATTTTCATAATAATACTAAGATGGTTTCATTTCAAATATGATAGTTAATGCTAGATATAACTCACATAAATAAAAACTTGAGGGTATCCTTTATAATTTTTAAAAGTGTAAAGGGCTCCTGAAACTAACAAGTTTGAGAATTAATGGGGTAAAAATTGTGAGAGGAGGAAAAATGACTGAAAATGAATAGATGAAGAATCCTGATGCAAATCTAAAGGGAGAACTGAGAAAGGGCTGATTGAAATCGAGTCATTTAAATGAGAGTCAGTGAGGCCTCATGCCAAGAGGACTAGAGCTGGCCTGGAAGTCAGAAGGACCTGGGTTCAAGAGCTGACTGGCCATGTTGGCATTCTCAAGCATTTGCACAAAACTCTCTCAGGCTTGAAATTGAAGAGCCTGTGCTCCCTCCTTGATGGGAGTCATTTTCCCATATTTATGAGATCACAGGCTCATTTCTACAACCCCATCCCCAACAGAATAAAAATGTAAATAGAGTGAAGTATGGTTGTTTGTACTGATGTTTAATTATTAAGTTTTTAATAAAATGTTTATTTTTTCAAGTCCCACAATCCACAATCAAGTTGAAGATGGTCGTACTCTCACTGAGGCACAAAAAGGATGGTCATCTCTTTTCCACAGCCCGTTCTAAGGTTTTGATGACTCCCCCAATCACTTTCAAATTGTCTAAGGAACCATGTATGGCCAGTCCTGGGGCAGGATAATAATGAATAATAATAATATTAGACATTTATGTAGCACTTAGAGGTTTATAAACTATTTTACATCCATTCTCTCATTTAAGCCTTGCAATAATTCTGTTCACCAAGTGCTATTATTATTTCTATTTCCAGGCGCTTGTATGGTCTTTTTGTGCCCAACCTGTGGTAGAGCCTTCTGAGCTCGTATCGGCCTGATCAGTCATGGATGGACACACTGTACCCTGACCCCAATATGGTGATGTCACTCTCTCTGAGAACAAAGGACAACAATCAACAATTTCCATTTTATAGATAAAGAAATTGATGCTCAGAGACATTAAGTGAAATGCCCACAGTCACACAGCTGCTAAATGCCCAAGGCAGGATTTGAACCCAGGTTTTCCTAATTTCCTACCTGGCACTCTATCTACTATGCCATGCTGTACCCACTCAAAGCTGGGATACCCTAAGGGTTTCTGAGGAAGCTGGATTCCTAGGTTGTCCTGGTCTCATTGGATAAGCCATTTGTCAGTGTCCTCTACTGTGCCCATGGATTACTGGAGAGAGAGAGATAAAAAGGACCAAACACAAGACTGGCAAGCCAGTCATAATTCATTGGAGGGGAGGGGCGTGCCAGGCAAGAAGGACGCTAGGACAGGGGATGGGAGGATATAAGGAGAGTCTGAAGGTGAGGACCTATGGTATATTTGGAAACCTGGACTCTTCCATTGTAGTACTGTGGCCAAGTCCCTTCCCCTTCCTGGGCCTCAGTTTCCTTTACTGGATAATGAAGGGGTTGGACTAGTTGGCCTCTGAGGTCTCTTCTAGCTCTAAATCTGGGATCTTATGATATCATCAACAGCATTTAGGGACAGACCTGGATTCAGGGAGACCTGGGTTCAAGTCCTGCTTCTGACATGTACTGTCCATGTGATCACCAAGACCTCTCTGAGCCATAGGAAGTTCATTAAGACTATAGGGAACAGATGAACTGTATGGATCTGCATCATTGGAAGGAATTTCCATAATGGAAGTTCTCTCTACTAATGAAGTAACAGATCAGAAGCAAGGAAATAAAATCCCATCAAAAAGTACCTCACTTGAATTGTTTTTGTATGCAACTTGGAAAGAAGAAACACAGATAATGGGGTATAGAAATCTATCTTGCCCTACAAGAAAAGAGAGAAGATGGGGATAAGGAAAGGGAGGGGTGTGATAGAAGGGAGGGAAGATTGGGGGAAGGGGTAATCAGAATGCAAGGTGTCTTGGGGTGGGGGGAGGGGAGAGAAGGGAGAAAATTTGGAACTCAAAATCTTGTAGAAGGGAATGTTGAAAACTAAAAATAAATAAATTAAAGTTTCAAAAAAAATTTTTTTTTTAAGTACCTCACTTGACTGAGGTTTGAGCTACCCTGGGGAGGCAGGTCCATCTTCATTAGAAATTCTCTCACTAACTACAGAGCTAAAAAGCAGCCTAACTACATCATTGTCCAATTCAATAAAGTCCAACAGCTGCCAATGACCAAACAGGAACTCTTCTGTTTGGTCTTTAACATCCCAAGTGTCCTTTCCAGCCTCCCCTTTTACACAGTCACCAGTCTGGCCAGACTGTACTTTGGGCTCATCCTCATACACAAAATGCCCCACCTCTGGGTTCCCTGCCTTCTATCATTTGGGGGGTTCAAGCCCTCCTAACCTTTGCCTCTTATAGTCCTGACTTTCCTTCAAATCTTGGTTCAAAAATCATCCTCCACACAAAGACTTTCAAGTCATGATCAGTGCCTTTCCATCCCCAGCTCCAGCCTGCTTCCCAAAAATATATTGTGTTCCTTTGGTATATATTTGTTTTCAATTATATTATTACAAATTATATTGTGGTTAGTAAATATCTGGTTTAGACATATATATGTAATATACATATGTATACGTGTGTGTGTGCATGTATGTGTGTGTGGTCATTCCTTCCACATTGAGACTTTCCCCATCATGGTTTCCGTATATCGCAGGTCGGCATAAGAAATTAAATGGGAAAATATGGGGAATTTTGCAGAAGTTGCAAATGATATTTGAAGGCCAACAGACGACAGAGAGCCTATGACCAAATATTTAACCTAAATTTTATAATAATGTACTGTAAACACCCCATAAATGAAAAAGAAAAAATTCAGACTTCTTTTCTGGTACAATGAGAGGGCCAAAAAATTTTACATGCATTTTCCAGATCCCAGGTACCACACCCCTAACCCCCACAATGTGGAAGGGATAACTGGAAAGAGACAGAGAGGGGGAGAGAGAGAGAGAAACAGAGAGACAGAGAGAGAGAGAGAGTCTTTGTGTCTCCAGGGCTTAGCAGTGTCTGGCCCATAGGAACCACTTGTTATCTCCCCAAAAGAATACAAACTCTTTGAGGGCAAAGACTATTTCATTTTTGACTTTGTATTCCTAGCTCCTTGGACAGTACCTGGCATATAATGTTTGCCTAATAAATGCTTGTTGATTGACTGATCGATTGATAGCTCAATCAGTACACACTGTGAATCATAGGCAGCTTGGTGGCCTAGTGGCTAGAAAGCTAGATACAGAGTCAGGAAGACCTGAGTTCAAATCCTGCCTTAAGATGCTTACTAGCTGTGCAAGCCTAGACAAGTCACTTGATCTGTCTGCCTCAGTTTGCTCATCTGTAAAATGATGATAAGAATGGCACCTATGTCCCAGGATTATTGTGAACATCGAGTGAGATAATATACATAAAGCTCTTTATAAACCTCAAAGTGATATATAACTGTTAGCTAATACTGTTATTAATAATGCCAAAGGGCATAGGTCTAGTCCAGTCAAGTTAGTTACTACAGCCACGAGCCACATTTAAATCCCCCAGCTACTTGTCTTTTAAATATATACCTTCAGTCATGAGGGGCAGTGGGTGAGAAAGAGAACATGAAGAGATTAAAATACGTCCATCTCCGTTATCATAGAAGTTCATACTTTTCTGATTCTGGGTCATGAACATCCCATTAACATAGAGCATTAGTTCATATGCCCACCCCCACCCATCCCCACATTAATCAGACTTAGAACATTATTCTACAGGTCTGACAGATTAAGGTGGTGAGAGAGACAGAGACAGAATGGATAAGGGAGCCAGACTTGAGGGCAGAAAGTTGTGGGTTCAAGGCTCACTTCTGACACTTACTAGCTGTACAATCTGGGCACATGACTCTCTGAACCTCAGCATCTCCTCCTAATTTAGGATCAGGATCCTAATACCTCTAGGATCTCCCTCCCAGGGTTGTCTTGAGACTCAAATGAGATCATGTCTCTGAAATGCTTTCTAAATGTAAATGATTAGTATGGAGCACTATTATTAGCTGAGTTACATGATGCTGATGTCTCTTTTCACAACTCATCTGAAGAATTCAAAGAATCTGTTAAAAGCATCTCTCAATGGACTGGTTTGGGGGCATTGAATGGCTTCAACTCTCAGTCCTACCACTTACAGCCTACATGATCTTGGCCAAGTCCCTTCCCCTCCCTGGGCCTCAGTTTCTTTCTCTGTAAAATGAAGGGGTAAGATTCGATTGTCTCTGAGGTCCCTTCTAGCTCCAGATTCAGGATCCTATGATCCCATAATTTGGCCCCTCTTTCTTTGGAGATTCCTCTGGACTTAGGGTATTTTTCACATGCTAGATAGGTTCAGAATGACGATAATAATAACAAACATTTACATAGCACTTTAAGGTTTATAAAGTGTTTTACATACATTCTCTTATTTAAGCCTTGCAATATTCCATTAAGTGCTATTATTAAAAACCCCCTTTTATAGAAGAAATCGATGCTCAGAGACGTAAGTGACTTGCCCAGGGTTACACAGCTTGCTAAGGGTCCAAGGCAGGATCTGAACTCTGCTTTTCCCAGTTTCCATCCACTATACCCTGCTGCTTTTCAGATTCTTCAAGGGTCTCTTACTGCTGGGAAGCCTGAGCCAGAGTCCCTGGTAAGGTGGACTTTTGGAGGTGAAAGGGTACTCACAGACCGGATAGCAAGCCACACTTGGATATAGCAGAGGAAGATTACGCTGAGAGGAAGGATACAACAGGTAGACATGAGGACAATCATGTAGGACTGAACGCCAGGGTCTGAGTTGCCACTAAACACGTCAGGGCCACATGACGTCTTCAGCCCATGAGGCCAGTACCTGAGAATGGAGGGACAAGAAGGAAGGTGGAGGGCAGGAAGAAGACCCGGGTTTCGGGTCTATGGCATGATCTTGGAGCCTGAGGTCAGAAGGAGCAGAGGAAGGATCTTGCCCCAAAATAACGAGGAGCAGAGTCAGGATTTGAAGCCAGATTCTGACTCCAAACCCCATACTCTTTCCCCTGAGCCGTGATACAGGTCAACAATGCTCCAAAAAGCATGTATTAAGCACCCTGCTGTATACCAAGTCTTTCACTAAGCACTAGCGATACAGTGGCAAGGTAGGTTCTGTCCTGTTGTTCAATCATTTTTCAGTCATGTATGACTCTTCCTTTCCCTGTTTGGGGTTTTCTTGGCAGAGATTCTGGATTGGTTTTGATGTGGATATAAATGGTGCCCTCAGGGCACGAGTTGCTTTTCCAGTACTGTGTGAACCCCCATAACTTATTCTATAATTTGAAGGTGTCCTAAAGTCCTTTCCCGTTCATCTTGAACCTGTGCCAAAAGAATTGCCTTTGTCTCCCTTATCCTGTGTTGCCTGGGTCCTTTCATTTTAACCTGTATCATCGTGCCCTGTCCTTAAATCCTTTAACCATAAAGAACTCCCTTTGTCTCCCCTATCCTATGTTATAAAATCCTTTGTCATCCTTTCTTTAATCTTTAACCCCCATAAAAATCTCTAAAACTATATCATCATTCTGAAATCTCTATATTACTGTAACTCCCCCCAAATTGGGGTCTCACTTAACTTTGTTGCTAGGAGACCCATGCTGCTTCACGTAATAAAGTTCCCAGTGGCTATAGAGAAGGTCTAGGTCAATTTTTTCATACTCGAACCCACTCTTCCAAAACTTTGCCCTCGACATTTTGACATTTTGACATTTCCATCTCCAGTGAATTAAGGCAAACACAGGTAAAGTGACTTGCCCAGGGTCACCCAGCTAGTAAGAATCTGAGGCCATATTGGAACTCAGGTCCTCCTGACTCCAGGTCTGGCACTCTATTCACTGGAGCACTATCTACATTAGGAGGTACCTACTGAAGGATGACTAAGAATACTATTCTCTTTTAGGACACAGCTCCTTCTACAAAAGTCTAGTAGAAAATATACTAGACCCAAGTTCCAGGCCTGAAGTCACTGCTCAGAGCTTACAGGGACCTCAGAGATCAGCTAGCTCAAATGCCTATTTCTTCACAGCAGAAACACAAGCCTAATAAGGATAACACTTTGAGAAACGCTATGATAGATTATAGACAGCTGGAGGGATCATCTCATTCAAACCCATCATTTTTCAGAGGAGGAAACAGGCACACAGAGGAGAAGATCACCCCTTTGTGCTCGGATCCTCATATCTCATCAGCCTTCCTTCTTCTCTGGACTAATCTTAATTCCTTTGGCTATAGTTTAAGCCCTTTCCTTGGCTCAGCTCTGCTCGATCCTCACTCCCCCCCTCCCCAAAGAGTTGGGAGGAATGTAGAATGTAAGGGTCAAAGGACACCTGCTGACATCACCAAGAGTCAGAGAGCCTTCAGAGAGGAGCATGGGGGGGTGGGGGGATACATTGTAGAAACCTCTTAAAACCCTGGGTTAGCATTTTCAGAAGAACCACAGTAAGAGAAAGATAGAAAGGAAGCACTTACTAAGTGCCTCCTGTGTGCCCATCACTGTGCTAAGCATGTTACAGATATCATCTCATTTGATTCTCACCACAACCCTGGGGGTAGGTGCAATTATTATCCCTATTTTACAGTTGAAGAAACTAAGGCAAGCAGAGATAATGTGACCTGCCCTCAGTCACACAGCTAGCAAGTCTCTGAGGCCAGATCTGAACCAGTGCTCTATCCATTGCACCACCTAAATGGATTGATAGACAGATGAATAAAGAAAGGAAAGATCAAAGAATGTCAGGGCTAGAGAGGCCTTTTTCATTTTACAGATAAGGAAACTAGGGCTCAGAAATGAAATGTATCTCATGGATGGTGGAGCCAAAGCTGGTGTACCTGTCTGAATATTAAGGAGATGAATCAACATAAGGCACAGACTCATTGGTCTCTTTTGCCTAAAAGTCAAACTTCTTAATTTTACAGATGGGAAAACTCAAAGCCAGAGAGAGAAAGTCCCACATGCCCAAGGTTTCCATACAAGTTGGAGGCAAAACCAGCAGGAGAAAACTTGGAGGCAATGGAAGGGGACCCAGGTTGCCAGAAGCTTTGTTAGGGAATCGGATCCCATTTTGCCAACAACTTGCTATGTGGCCCTTAGCCAAACTCTGTCCCACTCTGGTCTGCAGTTTCTCCTCATGTAAAATTGGGAGAAAATCTGCATACTCCACCTCATAATGTGTCATAGAATAAAACAAAACAATAGATACAACATAAAAGCATCATAAAAATGAAAATAATCTGTGGTAGAGAGGGCTACTTGGCACAGTGGATAGAGCACTGGAGAATATGGCAAATCACTCTAGTATCTTTGCCAAAGAAACCCCAAATGGGATCATGAAGAGTTGGGCACAACTGAAATGACAGAAAAACAATAAAAAAAATTATGATAGAGATACTACTGAGATATAGTGGATGGAGCACAAGTCCTCGAGTCAGGAAGACTGGAGTTCAAATCCAGCCTCACACTTCCTAGCAGTATGATTCAGGGCAAGTCACTTAAACCTCTCTGTGCCTCAGTCTCCTTAATTGTAAAATGGAGATAAAAACAGCACCTACTGCTCAGGGTCGTTGTGATGATCAATCGAAATCATATTTGCAAAGCACTTAGCACACAGTAGGTGCTTAGTTGTTATTGCCCTTCTTCTTCCTTGAAAAGGACCAATGACATCATGAGGTGATGCCTTGGATTTAAATGAGGCAGCAAGTCCTCAGCCTTACTCGCTTTCAGAGTAATAGAAGGTGCTTGATGGTTTACCTTTTTTGACATAGTATTTATGTTTCCTCCAGTAAAGTTGGCCTACTGGCCATGCACCCTACAAGGCATTCCTCTCCTTCCTTTTCTTCTTTTCCCTCACATCTGGAACGTTCTCTCTCCTCACCTCTGATGACTCCAAGGCTCAGCTCAGATGCTCTTCCTAGGCCCCCTGCCCTTCCCCCACTCCCACAAGTTATTCTCAGTCTCTCTTTTGAAATCACTTTGTATATAATTTGAGTTTACTTCTTGGGCCCGAATTGGATCTCCGCAGTAGGGCACTAGCTTCTAGAGGGCACAGTCTCTATCTTTCGTATTGCTAGCACAGGGTCTTACAAAGTTGTAGGAGAGGGAAGGAAGGAAGAGGATATCCAGAGGTATGATTTCATAGGGAATTCCTGGTGAGGAAACTCTCCAAAAGGGTATTTAATACATGTTTGGTGGATTGAATTGAACTAAGATGCATATAATTCAAGCCCTGGTGAGGTTTCTGTGTTTCATTTTATTATTATTATTATTATCAACATAATAATAGTAATAGCTCCAATTTCTCTGGTGTTTTAAGGTTTGCAAAGCACTTTCCTCCCATTTCTCCAATTTTACAGATGGGAAAACTGAGGCCCAAAGAACTGTCATGCAGCAAATATGCATGACTCTGCTTGATATATGAACTCTGAGGAAAGGATAGGTGAGCCCTCTTCCTATTCCTTGAGAATGCTCACCTGCTCCAGCCAAAGAGGGGTGGCGCTGTCCAGACAGCTGCCCAGACCCAGGAGAAGACAATGCCTACCATGGCCAGCTTGGCATCAAACTTCACATTACCAAAAGGCTTGCACACCACCACCCACCTCTCCCAGGAAATGATGGCCAGGGACCAGAGACCTGTGATGCCTAGAGAAAGAGGAGAGAAAAGCAAGGGATGGAGTCAGATGAGACTGAGGTGAGACCAGCAGGCTTTCTGAGAGATCCTGAGGTAAGCATCTTTCCCTCGGGCCCACACTAATCAGTGCAACCCAGGGAGAGACATCAGGACTTCCAAGGAGAGACATCAGCCTCCCAACCACCTAGAAAAATTCCTTCCTTCATTCTTCCTTCCTTCCTTCTTTCCTTCCTCCATCCCTCCCTTCTTCCCTCCCTTCCCCTTTCCTTCCTTCCTCCATCCTTCTCCCTTCCTTCCTTCATTTCCTCCCTCTTCCTTCCTTTCTTCTTTCCTTCCTTCTCTCTTTTCTTTCTTTCTTCCTTTCTCTTGTTCTTCCTTTCTTTTTTTATTGTATTTCTTCTCTTTCCTTCCTTTTTTCTTTCCAACACTATGCAAATACACATACAATTCCTCATCTTTCTTTCTTTTTCTTCCACTTTTTCCTTTCCTCCTCTTTTGTAGTCATCTGCTTCTCCACCCTGTTTCTATGACTTGACCACGCCTTAACCCTAGGACAGTTCTGTCAAAGCCATGGTCATTTCTGTTTTCTGGCACACCCTCTCACTTTCATAAAACTTGAGGCAACTGGGACAAGCACCAGGAGACATAGTGAGGCTTCAGTTGGGAGAGCACAAGGCAGGAGCAGGTGGGAGCTCAGCCCAGTCAACCATCTTGGAGAAACCTATTGTAACTAAGGATAATCATTTAAGACAATTTGAGCCCCAAGAAGGGCCAAAGCCTGAACTAATCAGCCACAAGAAGCACCCTGACATAACAGACATGCTTTGCTCTGCTCTATGAGTAAACCCAGAATGCCCCTTCCTGTGCAGGAACAACAGCATTTTTCTAAGGACAGGATGTCTGTCTTCAATAGTGGGACTTTTCTTATCTTGGTATCCTATGCATATATGCTATGTAGGGGACACACAGATATCCTGGGATTGTCATTTCAATAGACACTTTGTCACTTATCTAATTGCATTTAAAACCTATTCAACTAAGAAACTTCCTTTCTCATGCTATTGTTTTTGAGTGACACAAACATCCTGAGTCTGGATTGCTATAAGAATACACAGGTCTTCCTCAACTTGCTTAAGTTAGTCAGAATTATCTTCTGACTCCATGTACATATCTGCTAGCTTAAGGAAATACACAGTATGAATATATATCACCTAGCTTGTTTGCCTCTTTAACCAAACTCCCAGGTTGACCCTAATCATTCTTGTTAAATGAGTGCTAAGCTCTGTTGTGTCTACCTGGTGAAGGACCAAGAGAGCTCCCTTTAAATTCTATCCCCTCTGAATCAAGTAACACCTTAGGCCCATCTCTGTTTCCAGGTTACTCCTGGAACTGCCTTACCACACAGAGAGACGGTGTAGCCCTCCAGAACACACATTGGGTGACCCAGGATGAAGTAGCCATAGATCTGGTTAATGACACTGATGGTACTAGCAATGAGGGTCTCCCCCAGGTCAGCCACAGCCAAGTTTACCAGGATCCAGTTCAGGGGGTGGCGCAATTTCTTGAACTTCATGGTTGCCACTAGCACCAGCCCATTGGTGAAGATGGATGCGATGACCACAAAGATCATCCAGAGGCTGGTGAGGTTGAACACCCAGCGTGGGGCGATGTGATAATTCGGGCCTTCAAATGGGCCTGTGGGAGGGGGGGCATTGAGTGGTTAATGGGAAGAATTAGAGAGAAATCAGTCACATAATGGACCCTGGGGTGGGAGCCCCTCCCAAAAACCAAGTTGTCAGGTGTCATTTGGAAATCATGTCCAAAAAAAACATCTTCCCCAACCAGGAGAAGCCTGGATGTTGGCTGCCTTCATGCCACTACCCACCAAAGGTAAAAGGCAATTCATGAAGCCTGGATTGGATTTCTCTTTCCATGGCACCATTCCTGGGTTCAAAACCTTTCCTCCCTCCATCTTCTGCCCTCTCTGGTCACCCTTTTTGGTCACCCTCCTTGGTGATGCCTGCCCTGCTCACTAAATCCTTCAGCTTTCCCTCTGTCTTCAATTATTTCCTTTCTGAACAAGACTTTCTATGTCTCTGTTCTAGCTTCATGTTTCACCCATTCAATAACTCAATGATCGACCAGTGTTTTCTGGGTGACAGGAGGAGACTCGTGAGGGTCTACCTGGGTGGACACTTGATTTGATGGCCCCTTTCCATTCCCAAATGAGAATGACTTGAGCCTTTATTCACTCTAGCCATTGATGTCCAGCCCATTGGCCTGGGATGGGAAGGGCACTGTGCCCTGTTCACCTGTGATCTCTCTAACATCTTGAGCACAGACTCACCCTTTGTGTTGTTGCTGTTGGTATAAACAAAAAGGCTTGCCCGAGTCGTCTCCTCGTTCTCGTCCCGCCGCCAAGCCAAGAACCCTGCAGGGTCCCATGCCTGTGTCATGGCCCCTTTACTTTCTTCCCTTTCCCTGCCCTCTCTATGCTCCTCAACTGCCAACCCACAGCTCTTCCTCTGCTCTGAAGACTTCCTCCACCCCTCCCCCACCTGCTGTCTGTCCTGGTGATAGCCCTGTAGCTGGGTTTTATACCAGCCTTACTGGATTAGCTTTGGCCTTCCTCACCTTCCAAGCTCCCCAAATGCTTAAACTTTTGATCTCTTAATTGGGCCAGGGGCTTAAGCCTCTCCATTCTCCCTCCCCCACCCCCATTGGCTTACCCAGGGAAAACTATAATCATTTTTCTCATCTATTTGCATTGGGCAAGCTTGGAGATGGTACAGAAGAGAAGCCCTGGGCAGGCCCTGCAGAATCTTCCTAGTTTCCTTCTTTCAAGGGCCGGACCTGGGGTGGCTAACCTGCCTTGCTCTCCAGGAGTTTCCCATTCCTGAGGGCCAGATTGAGTTGGGGAGATACTCTCTCCACTTTTAACCCTAACCCTAATTCCATTTCTATCAAATCCACTGTACATCTCTAAAGAGACTTCTGCACTACTAGAATCTGGGCAGGGGTGAGGCCAGGACATTGGGCCAGGTACAATCCCAGGGTTCCAGTGGCAGCCAGTTGCTCCCCCTCCCCTGTGCTCCCTCCTGCCCCCTACTCTAGGCTAGCCAGCTCATAGCCTATTTCCAGTTGCAAGATGCCTCCTCTTTCCTCTCCCACTTACATGGTCTCTCCTTCCATGTCAGAGCCCTCAGGCTGTCTCTTGGTTGCTTAGTATCCCCCACTATAAAGGTCCACACAAAATCTTCCCTCCTGACATTTCTCTCCCTTCTCCCCATTAAGACAGGGATGAAGGAAAGAAGGAAGGAAGGAGGGAAGGTGGGAAGGAGAGAAGGAAGGAAGGAAGGAAGGAAGGAAGGAAGGAAGGAAGGAAGGAAGGAAGGAAGGAAGGAAGGGAGGGAGGGAGGGAGGGAGGGAGGGAGGGAGGGAGGAAGGAAGGAAGGAAGGAAGGAAGGAAGGAAGGAAGGAAGGAAGGAAGGAAGGAAGGAAGGGAGGGAGGGAGGGAGGGAGGAAGGAAGGAAGGGAGGAAGGAAGGAAGGAAGGAAGGAAGAGAGGGAGGGAGGGAGGGAAGGAAGAAAGGAAGGAAGATCAATAAAACATTTAAAAATACCTAGAAGAAAATAAAAAGTTAAGAAGAGGATGCAAACAGGGCAATTTTGTTACTACCTTGTTAAATTTAATATATACTTTAAAAAAACAAATTATACACAACCGGTTCAGTTTCATGTACAATCCTCTTTTTTGTGTTTTTGTAATTTAAAACATTTGTTGATGATTTAGGAACTTTGTTGTTCAGTTCTGTTGAGCTTTTCAGAACCCTGTGAACATAACACACCAGTGCTGGCCATAGGGTTTTATTGGCAAAGACACTGGAGTGGTTTGTCATTTCTTTCTCCAGTGGATTAAGGCAAAAAGGGTTAAGTGACCTGCCCAGGGTCACACAGCTAATGAGTGTCTGGAGGTCACATATGAACTCAGGTTTTCCTGACTCCAGGTCCAGAACTCTATCCACTGAGCCACCTAACTGCTTTTGTTGATGATTAAGTTTATAATTTAAAAAAATAAAATAAAAACCTTGCCCCACCCCCACCAAACTCTCTCCTTCCCTTCACTGGTAAACACAGGGTCACAAAGTCCTACTTGGAATAAAAGGCACGAGGGAGCAGGGGAGCCTCCATAGAGACATCTAGTTCAACCTCCTCAATATGCATGTAGTTCTATCACAGCAGACCTGGATTCAACTTCTGATGATCTGGCACTTACCACCTGAGTGAAATACTCTGGGTTTCAGTTCCCTTCCTGGTAAGGTGATTAGAAGGGTGTCATTTTTTAACCCTCTGTTGTTTTAACCCTCTTAATAGCACTCAATGAAGCCTGCCCCTCCTGGGTCACCAAACAGTGCTGGTGCTCTTTCCCTGGACCTTGTTTCCTTTCACCTGTTGCATCAGGTCCTGCTGAGTGGCCCCTCCTGGAAACTCTCTCTTGGCTCAGTGGCTGCTTTTCATGTGACCTGGGGGATCTTGGGCCTCTCCCCTCAGTGGATGCCCCTGTAAAATGATGGAGCTGGCACAGATGGCCTCCAAGCACTATTCCAACTTTTAACCCTGTGAGCTACAACCATGTCCCCAACCCCCAAATGTTGCTGTTCCCCCAAGACTCTAGCCTTGGTCCTCTTGGTTCTCTCTCTCCCTCTGCAGTCTCATCGACCCCATTGGGTTTGCCTGTTCCCTGTCAGAAGCTGACTCCTCAGTTTGCCTTTCAAGCATTGACCTTTCTGACTCAATTCCAATGTGCTTCTTTCACCTTAAACTCAGGGGGTTCAAAATGGAGCACATCTCTAGACAGGACAACCAAAGCTTTGTCCTACTTGGAGTGCTGACTTGTCTTCTAACCACAAAAAAAAGAATAGAACTGAATTGTCCACAAGATTAATTAATTAAAATAAGAATAGAAGGTTAGGATTAGGGTTAGGACCCTAACTAGAAGTCCCACTTCTCTCCCTTGCTGCATCAACCCAACCCAGCCCCACATGGCTCTCATCTCAGAGGATCTCCAGCCATGGACCTGTGTCCCTGGAGCCTCAGGCTTCTCAGACATGAGGCAGTGCCCCTGGATCTTTTTCCCTGTAGGACCTTGTGGCTCAAGGTTTGAAATCTCTTCCCCTCCCCAACAGCACATCCTTAGCTAAATGTGTCCTGGGGGCTCAAGTTGCTAGCAACCTTCTGTTCCATCCTACATAGCCCATAATGGCTTGCCTTACCAGCCATCTCATTTCTGACAGCAATGTTATAAATTCCAGGCCCCCATGTTATAAATCTTGGAGTCATCTTGGAATTCTTTCTACCTCTTGAAACCTTTGAGCCAGTCTGTCATCAATTCCTATTGATTCTTCATCAAACTATCTCACTCATCCATTCCTTTCTCTCCACCCACCAGATACTACCTTAGAGCAGGCCTTTGTCATCTCTCACCAGGACTTAATGGACTAGCCTCCTAACTGGTCTCCCTGCATCATCTCTCTTCTCTCTAGTCCATCTTAGTGAGACTGTCAGAAGAATCTTCCTAGGCATGGGTCTGGCCATGTCGTGCTCAAGTTCAGAACTCTTTTCTTTCTGGTATTCAAGGCCCCTACCTCCCTAGGCAGACTTATTTTCCACAGCTCTCCTCTATGGAGCCTCCTTTCCAATGATACCATTTCCTTATGTTTATTGGACATAACACATTCATTTCTGCCTCTGCACCTTTCAACATGCTGTCCTCCCCATTTGTAATGACCTTCCCCCTCCTCCCAGCCTAGTGAGGGCCATTTTCAGGAACAAGATCAAGTCCCATCAAAATTAATGCAGCAAGCATATATTAAGCAACTACCAACCTGAGAGTAACAGCATGAGTTGGCCAGTGAACCCCAAGGGGAGGGGGCTATTACAGTAAATACTAAGAAGGAGAGAGAGAGAAATAGGTGGGTAGATACATACATACATACATGATGGATAGATAGGAGAGAGAAGATGGATGGATAAAAGACAGGTACACTGATAGGTACATAGATGAACCAATATAGAGATAGATAAATATATAAAGGATGGATACATATATTGATACATACATAGAGGATGGATAAATACATAGACAGAGGACTGAGAGATAAAAAGATACACACATATATACATAGAGGATAAATAGAGGATGGATAGATAGGAAGAAAGAAAGAAAAGGAGTTACCTTCTTTATGCTCTGCAAGGATCTGCCTAATTTTCTACAATAGGAGGGACTTTGATCTGAAGTCTTTTCTAGGGTAGTTGAGACACAAGGCAACAGCCAGAACTGATCTCTTCATACAGACTTCCAACAGAGTCACAGTTCTGTGAAGACAACAGTAGTGAATATATTTCAGACTTCTCCATATAAAGTCTAATCATGTATAGTACCAGGAAAGAAAACAGGAGGGTGAAAAAGCTTAAGACTCAGGCTTCCACCCTGGCTAACAGACTAGGCTCTACCCACCACCCCACTTCCATGGATATAATTAAAGTGGTTCCTCAGAACAACCCCCAGGATGAAATGTTTAGTCATCAGGCATGTCCAACTCTTTGGGACCCCCTGGACCATAGCATGACAGGCCCTTCTATCCTCCACTACCTCTCAAAGTCTGTCCAAGCTCATGTTCGTTATTTCTATGACACTATCCATCTCATCTTTTTCCTTCCCCTTCTCCTTTGGCCTTCAATCTTTCCCAACATCAGGGTCTTTTCCAGTGAGTCCTGTCTTCTCATTATGTGGCCAAAGTATTTAAGCTTCAGCTTTAGTATTTGACCTTGCAATAAATAGTCTGAATTAATTTTCTTTAAGTATTGGCTGATTTGATCTCCCTGCTATCCAAGGGACTCTCAAAAGTCTTCCCCAGCACCACAAATCAAAAGCATCAATTCTGCTTTTTTTATAGTCCAATTCCAACAGCCATACATCATTACTGGAAAAAAACAGAGCTTTAACTATACAGACCTTTGCTGGCAAGGGGATGTCTCTGCTTTTTAGAATGCTGTACATATTTACCATAGCTTTTCTTCCAAGGAGCAAGCATCTTTTAATTTCATGACTGCAATCACTGCCTGCAGTGATCTTTGAGCCCAAGAATATAAAATCTGACACTGCTTCCATTTCTTCTCCCTCTATTTGCCAGGAAGTGATGGGAACAGTTGCCAAGATCTTGGAGTTTTTTATGTTAAGATTTAAGCCAGTTTTTACATCTCCTCTTTCACTCTCATCAAGAGGCTTCTTACTCCTTCACTTTCCTGCTATCAGAGTGGTATCATCTATATATTGCTGATATTTCTCCCAGCAATATTAATTCTGGCTTTTGGACTGTCTAGCCTGGCATTTTGCATGATGTACCCTGCATATAAGTCAAAAAAGTAAGGTGACAATATACAGCCTTGTCATACTCCTTTTCAAATTTTAAGCCAATCAGTTGCTCCATATTTGGTTTTAACTGTTGTTTCCAACTATTGACCCTCATACAGGTTCTTGAGGAAACAAGTAACATGATTTGATACTCCCATCTTCCATCACATTTTGTCATGACCCGCACAGTCAAAGGTTTTAGTGTAGTCTGTAAAGCAGAAGTAGATTTTTTTTTCTGGAATCCCCATATTTTCTCCATAATACAGCAAATGTTGGCAATTTGGTGTTTAGTTCCTCTGCCTCTTTGAAAACCAGCCTATTCTTCTGGTAATTCTCAGTTCACATATTGCTGAAGCCTAGCTTGCAGAATCTTTAGCTTAACCTTGCTAGCATGCGAAATGAGAATTTGTGCAGAAATTTGAACATTCCTTGGCATTGCCCTTTTTTAGGACTGGAACATAAATTGATATTTTCCAATCCAGTGACCGCTGTTGAGTTTTCCAAATTTGCTGGCATACGGAATGCAGCACTTTAACAGCATCATCTTTTAGGGTTTTAAACAGTTCAGCTAGAGTTCCATCACCCCCACTAGCTTTATTGTTAGCAATGTTTCCTAAGGCCCACTTGACTTCATTCCCCAGGATGTCTGACTCTAGATCACTAACCACACCATCTTCACTTTTGGTAATGTTAAGCTCTTTCATGTATAGTTATTTTGTGTATTCTTGCCATCTTTTCTTAATTTCCTCTGTTTCTGTTAAATCCCTACCATTGCTGTCTTTTATCATGACCATTTTGTATAAAACATTCCCCTGATTTTCTTGAAGAGATCTCTTGTCTTTCTCATCCTATTGTTTCCTTCTATTTCTTTGCATTGTTCATTTAAGAAAACCTTATCTCTCCTTGCTATTCTCTGGAATTCTGCATTCAGTTGGGTATTCAGTTTCTCCTTTCTCTTTCCTTCTTTCCTCAGCTCTTTTGTAAAGCCTCATTAGAAGGCATTTTGCTTACCTGCTCTTCTGTTGCTTTGGAATGTTTATTTTGGTTTTTTGGTGGGTTTTTGTTTTGTTTTGTTTTGTTTTTTTGCTGTCTCCTGTACAATATTGTGAACCACCGTCCATAGTTCTTTAGGTACTCTGTTTACCAGATCTAATCTCTTAGATCTATTCATCACCTCCACTTCATATTCATAATGGATCTTATTTAGGTCATACCTATATGATCTGATGGTTTTCCCTTCTTCCTTCAATTTAAGTCTGAATCTTGCAATATCGTGATTATGACCTGAGCTTCATATCTCAGCTCCAGGTCTTGCATTAACTGTTTGTATAGAATTTCTCCACCTTTGGCTGCAAAGTATATAATCGATCTGATTTCTATGTGGACCATCTGGTGAGGTCCATGTGTAGAGTCGCCGTTTGGGTTGTTGAAAAAGAGTGTTTTCTATGACCAGTGAGTTATTTTGACAAATGAGGTAGGGCACTTATCTATAAAAGATAGTAAACTCCTGGTGAGGCAAGAGCAATGCCTTGACTTGTACTTGAGAGCCTAATGAAGTGATTCAGACTTCTAATGAAAGAAAAAAAAGAAATTTAAATTGACTACATTGAATGCCTCTGTCATCTGTCTCAGATTGTAAACTTGCAGAAGTCTGTGTTTGGGGCTCAGAAAATCCGCAGTGACCAATATGGAATGTTGGCAGTGACCTTTGCCCCTAGTAAAGGGGCTTTCCAAAGTTTGGATCAGACTAGGAGTTCTAGCGTCTGAGGGACCTGGAGAGGGTCTAGAAAAGGCACACAGAAATGACTGGGAGATCACCAACTCCCACTATCTAATACAAACAGAAAGAAAATACTAAAGTGGCCAGTTAATTGACAATCAGGGCTAATGGTAGATCATGACCTGATTTAGCATAAGGCAGATTAGGGATCTAGAAATTCACTATGCTGTGTGTGTGTGTGTGTGTGTGTGTGTGTGTGTGTATGTGTGTGTGAACTGAAACCATTTTAAAGCCTACTTATCTCTTTGAAAAATAGGTTGAATATCATGAAGGAGGTGGGAGGGATGCAGGGAAGGGCAGTGCCTGACACATAGCAGGTGCTTAGTAAATGATTACTGATTGGTGGACACGAATAAGAAGAGGAGGAGAGGCAGGGATGGGGAAGAAAGGTGACAGTGATTCTGATGAATTCAAGAGCCAGGAAGTGAATCAGAAAGGGGACAGTCAGAAGAGTAGGGAAATCTCTACTCTGGAAATCAGAAAACCTGGTTCTTGACTGGCTCTACTGTTGACTTTCTGTGTGATCTCAGGCAAGTCATTTTCCAGCTCTGGGCCTTAATTACTCTATCTCTAAAGGGGGGAGAGTGCTTCCAGATCTACATTTCTTCTTATGTCTGAGAATCAAATAAATTAATGGAAAATAATCATTTCCATTTCTTAACACTTTAAAGTTTGGAAATGTTATGCTTTATAAGTACCTTGGGAGGTCAGGAGGCCAAGGACTGTGATCTCCATTTTATAGATGCGGGAAATGGAGACTCTGAGAAGTGATTTATCCCAGGTCACACAGCAAGAAATAACCCTCTTCACCCCACAGATGTGTACATAGCTTCACAGTTTTCAAAGTACTTTCCTATCTACAGGAGGAGACCTGGCATAGCAGATAGGATTCTCCATCTAGAGTCAGGAGAAACGGGTTCAAATTCTAACTCAATCAATCGATAAACATCTGCCATATTAGCAGCTAGACAGAGTTGCAGTGGATAGAGTACCAGACCTGGAGTCAGGAAAACCTGAGTTCAAATCCAGCCTCAGATATGTACTGGCTACATGACTTTGGGAAGTAACTTAACACTATTTGCCTCAGTTTCCTCATTTGGAAAATGAGTTGGAGAAAGAAATGGCAAACCATTCCAGTATCTCTGCCAAGAAAACCATAAAAGGGATCAACAAATAATGGGACACAACTGAAATGACTGAACAACAACCATATGCCAGGCACTGGGGATACATAAAGAAGAAAGGACAATCCCTGACTTCAAGGAGCTTAAAATGTAATGGGGTTGACAACATGCAAACAAATATATACAAAGCAAGCTCTATACAGGATAAATAAGAAATAATTAATAGGGGAAAGATACTGAATGAAGAGGAGTTGGGAAAGGCTTCCTGTAGAGGGTAGGATTTTACTTGGGACTTAAAGGAAACCAAGGAGGTCACTGGTCTGAGCAAAGGAGGGAGAGCATTCCAGACATGGAGGACAGCCAGGAAAAAAGCCCAGAGTCAAGAGATGAAATGTCTTGTTCACGGAACGGCCAAGGGGCTGGCCTCACTGAATCAAAGAGTATGTTTAGGGGAGTAAGGTATAAAATTAGAAAGATAGGAGGGAGTTAGCTTATGAAGGGCTTTGAATGCCAAACAGAGAATTTTGTATTTGATCTTGAGCACCATAGGGAACCGTTGGAGTTTATTGAGTAGGAGGGTGATACGAGCTTTAAGAAAATCACTTTGATTTCTGAATGGAGGATGGATTGGACCAGGGAGAGAGTTGAGATAGGCAGACCTCCCAGAAAGCTATTGCAGTAATCAAGGCATGAGGTAATGAGGGACTGCACCATAGCAGTGGCAGTGGCAGAGGAGGGGGGCCAGTATTCAAGAGATGGTGCAAAGGTAAAATCAACTGGCTTTGGCAACAGATTGAATATAGGTGAGGTAAGAGAGAATGAGGAGTCCAGGATAACACTTAGGTTGTGATCCTGATAGACTATGAGGATGCGTTGTACAGTAATAGGGAAGGTAGGAGGCAGGGAGGGCTTGGGGAAAAAATAATGAGCTCACTTTTGGACATATTGAGTTTAAGATGTCTACTGGACACCCATTTCAAGATGTCTGAAAGACAGTTGGAGATGTGAGACTAGAGGTCAGTGAGAGTTTAGGACAGAATAGGTAGATTGGAGCATCATCAGCATAGAGATGGTAATTAAATCCATGGGAGCTAATGAGATCACCAAGCAAAGGATCATTGAGAGAAAAGAGAAGATGGTCCAGGACAGAGACCTGAAGGACCAGGGTTAAAGGTTATGGTCTGGATGAGAGTGTATGATCTATATCCAACAAAGGAGATGGAGGAGTGGTCAGAAATGTAGGAGGAGAACCAGGAGAGAGTAACATCCTGAAAACCTAAAGAGAAGAGAGTATCAAGGAGGAGACAGTGATCAACAGTGTCAAAGGCTGCAGAAAAGTCAAGGAGCATGAGGATTGAGAAAAGACCATTAGATTTGGCAACTAAAAGATCATTGGTAACTTTAGAGAGAGTAGTTTTGATGGAGTGATGATGTTGGAAACCAGATTGTAAGGGATTAAGAAGAGAGTGAGAGGAGAGAAAGTGGAAGCACCTATTGTGGTCATTTTGAGTTTAGCTACAATGGGGGAAGAAAGATAGGATGATAATTAGCAGAGATGAAAAGATCAAGTAAGGTTTTTTCTTTTCTAGATGGGAGAGACATGGGCATATTTGTAGGCAGTAGGGAAGGAGTCAGTGGAGAGGGGAAAATTGAAAATAAGTGATAGAATGGGCATGCCAGAGGGGACAATCTGTTGGATGAGGCAGGATGGAATGGGATCACTTGAACAAGTAGTGGAGTTGTCCTTGGTCAGGACCTCTCTTCATGTGAGACTGAGCAAACTAGGAGATAATGGTAGAAGGTATATGAACAATAGGAAATGAGGACAAGGAGAGCAGAGGGAGCTCCTGGCAAATGGTCTCAATTTTATCTGTAAAACATGAGACACGGTTTTCAGATGAAAGAATGGAGGAGAGGGAGCCCTGGGAGCTTTAAGGAGGAATGAAAATGTTTGGAAGAGCCACAATGGAGAGTGGGAGAGTGAATTGATAAGGGAGATATAATAGGATTGCCTAGAAAATCTATTTGTACAAAAATATTTATAGCATCTCTTTTCATGGTAGCAAAGAACTGAAATTGGGGGGCTGCCCATCAATTGGGGAATGGCTGAACAAGTTGAGGTATATGGCATTGAATTCTATTGTGCCGTAAGAAATGATGAGGGGGCAGTGGTTTCAGAAAAAAACCTGAGAAGATCTATAGGAACTGATTCAAAGTGGAGTGAGCAGAACCAGGACATTACTGTACACATTAACAGCTATATTGTAATGATGATCAACTGTGAAAGACTTAGCTTTTCTGATCAATACAGTGATCCAATCCAAGACAATTCGAAAGGACTCATGACGAAAAATGCTACTCATCTCCAAAGAGAGAACTGGCGAGTTTTGAGCTCAAATTGAAGTATAATTTTTCTCACTTTGTTTTTCTTGCTTTGTGACATGGCTAATATGGAAACACATTTTGCATGATTTCACATGTATGATTGATATCATATTGCTTGCCTTCTGAGTGGTAGAGAGAGAATTTGGAATTCAAATTTTTTTAAATGTTAAAAATAAATAATATTTTTAAAGTACAAAAATAAACACATCATCCTCTTTCTCCATCTAATCTTCAATCGTTACCTATCTACTGATTCCTTCTCTGTTGACTACAAACACTCCCAAGTCTCTCCCATCCTTAAAAAACCCTCACTAGCTTCAATTATCCCCACTCTCTCTCTCTATTTCTCCTCCTCTTCTTAGTCAAATCTCATGAGAAAGCCATCGTGAGCTGCCATCATGTCTCTTCTCACTCCCTGCTAAATCTTCCACAATCTGGTTTCTGGCATCATTCAATTGAAACTTCTCTCTGCCAAGTTACCAATGATCTCTTTGTTACCAAATCTATTGGTCTGTTTTCAGTCCTTATCCTTCTTAACCTCCCTGCAGCCTTTGACACTGTTGACCACTCTCCTCCATAACACTCTCCCCCTGTGGTTTTATGTGTGTGTGTGTGTGTGTGTGTGTGTGTGTGTGTGAGACTGCTCTCCCAAGGGTTTCCTCCTACCTATTTGACTATTCCTCAGTTTCCTTTACTGGCTCCTTGCAGGACTTCTTAAACTTTTTCCACTCTTGACCCCTTAAGCACTTCTTAAACTGTAGGTCTCGATCCAAATCACTTGCTTCTCCTCCCCAACACTCTATGTCCCCTATTCTTCTCCCTACACTCTCTCTCTTGAACTCACCAGATCCCATGGGTTCAATTATCATCTCTATGCAGATAACTCCCAGATTTATCCAACTCCAATGTCTCCTCTGAGTTTCAATCTTGCATCATAAACTATCTTTTGGACATTTCAAATTGGATGCCCCCAGAACTCAAACAAAAGCAGAACCCATTTTTTCCTTAAAACCTCTCTTGCTTCCAAACTTTCCTATTTCAGTCACCCAGGTTCATCCCCTCTGTGTCATTTTGCTCGTCTTCTTTCTCATTGTTTTTGTTGTTTTGTAAGGGCCAACCCTCCGTGACCCCATCTGGGATTTTCTTGACAAAGATACTAGAGTACTCTGCCATTTCTTTTTCCAGTTCATTTTACAGATGAGGAAACTGAGGAAAACACGGTGAAGTGACTTGTCCAGGGTCACACAGTTAGTAAGTGTCTGAGGCAAGACTTGAACTTAGGTCCTCCTGACTCCAGGGCCAGCACGCTATCCACTGCAGTACCACGTAACTGTCCCCTCTTTCTTATTCACCTCTCGTAACAATCTTGTGATTTCTTTCTCTGCAACATCACTCCATATGTGTTCCTATCCCTCTGCTTATAAAGTCACCACCCTAGTTCAGATTCTCATCAGCTCTCTTCTGGACTATTGCAGTGGCCTCCTAATTAGAATCCTTGTTGCAAATCTCACACTACTCCAGTCCATTCTCCATACTATGACCAAAGTGATTCTCTTTAAACATAGATATGACAATCACCCCTACATACATACATACATACACGTATATGTACACACATTCAGCAAGCTCTAATGGTTCCCTATTGTCTTGAGGATCAAATATAAATTTTTCTGCTAGAAATATAGATCTTTTCACAACCTAGACCCTATCTAACTTTTCAATCTTCTTACACTTAAGTCTCCTTTTCTCATTCTGTGTTCTAGTCACACTGACCTCCTTGTTGTTCCTCACACACCATACTCCAGCTCCAGCTCCATTATCTCTGGCTGTTCCCTTTTTCTGGAACGCTCTTCCTCCTCACTTCTGTCACTTAGTATCCCTGCCTCATCCTACCTTTCCAATCTTCATACACTTTAGTCCTTACTGTGATCCAATGACCCTAGCCTTCTTGCTATCCACAGATAAAACACTGAGCATTTTCTCCAGCTGGCCCCCATGTCTGAAATATTCTCCCTCCTCATCTCCACTGCCTACTGGCTTTCCTGGCTATATTCAAGTTACAACTAAATTTCTACAGGAAGTTCTACATCTTCTATAGGAAACCTTTCTCAATCCCTCTTAATGCCAGTGTGTTCTCTCTCTCTCTCTCTCTCTCTCTCTCTCTCTCTCTCTCTCTCTCTCTCTCTCTCTCTCTCTCTCTCTCTCTCTCTCTCTCGTTTCTAATTTATTTTATATATAACTCATTCATACACAATTGTTTGCATGTTGTCTCCCCCATTAGACTGTGAGATCCTTAAGATCAGGGACTATCTTTTGCCTTTCTTTGTATCCCCAGCACTTAGCATAGTACCTGACACATAACAGATGCTCAATAAATGCTTATTGACTTGAATCAATTGCCACCTTCTTCTACAGGAGGCCTTTCTTGTTTCCCCAGCTACAAGTACCTTCCCCTCTCAGATTATCTACTTGGCATTCATTGTGTATATGACTATATTGTGTGTGGATGTGTTTGTGTTTATGTAGTATATATTTTCATATGTGTATGTACATGTATACATATTTATAAGTAGCAAGATGTACCCCTATGTAGCATGGGGGTGTCATTATGTCACTCAAAGGGAGGCAGAATAGATATCTCTATCTTCTTCTCCTCCCACCCTTCTCCAAGGGAGACTTTAATTTCTACCAGGAGGGAAGCAGGAGTCCGGAGCCAGAGTCCACCACTCTACTCTCCAGAGAGACAGAGAGTACTAGGCTAGAATTCTATGTCTGCTCCCTTAAATATTGTTAGTCTAGGGGATGCGGTTTTCAGATTTAAGCTAAACTTCTGTTCATTATTCATGGAAAAAAGAGAGCCCTAAGCCATATATCCAAGACTTAATCCCCATCCCACTAAAAACCAGTTTCACAATGATCACACACAGTAAGTAACAAGGAAATCCAATCATTTAAGTTGGTAACAAAATATAAATCATAGAAAATATACATATGAAAATATGTATATGTGTACATCTACACAGATACATACACATACACACATATACATACATACATATACCAAACAATACAGAGTAAAGGAAGTCTCTCAGTGGGAGCAAGATAACAGCACAACTGAGACAGACCGCCTTGGCTCTCACCCAAGGGGAAGTTCCCCGAAGTCTCGAGTGTAGCAAGCTGTGGACAGGGACATGATAGAGACCACCAGCTTCTCTCATGTTGGCTTCTTCCAAGAGTCTTATTTTCCCTTCAGCAACTTGAAGTGGGGTTTGGTATCACCCATCTTCTCTCTTGAAACTGGAAGCCAGAAGGGTCCAATGAAACTTCAAAACCTGAAGAAACTCAAGAGACCCCAAAGAGACTGCCAAGATCTGAAAGCTCTCCTCTCTCTAGTTCTCACCAACTTCTCTTTGTCTCTTACACAGACATGGCATCTCCACCAATGAGGTGAGAGTCCCATACCAATGGGCTTTGGAACTTGAGTTACATGAACAGGTTACAATATCCAAGTTATTGTATGATATCACCCAAAGGGGAAAATTCCCCAAAGTTTCTAGTGAAAGAAGCTGGGGATAAGGACATGATGGATATTATCAGTTCCTCTTATGTCCTCTTCTTCCTAGAGCCTTTTCCTCCCTTCAGCAGCCTGAAAAGAGGTTGGCATCATTCCTCTTTTCCCTCAAAGTTGGAAGTCAGAAACACCTAAAAAGGTTAAAGAGCCCAAAGAGATTGAAGAGAGAGGATCTCTTTTCTGTTTTGCTCTGACCAACTCCATCCTACTCCTCATACAGGAGTGTTATCAGTCTCCACCAATGAGGAGAAAATCCCAAACTAATTGCCTTTGGGATGTGAGTTACATATAAATACATACATATATGTGTGTGTGTGTGTATACATGCTGTCACCCTCATTAAAACATAAGCCCCTTGGTAAAAGAGACTGATTTTCACTTTTCCTCTATAAGTTCAGTGCTTATACAAAGGCTCTTCCAATCCTTCTATCCCTTCCCTAACCTTTCATGACTCCTCCTTTCCCCAACCTCTCAGTTGAGAATCTTGCCTAATATTTTACTGAAAAAACTGAGACCACTCAGCAAGAGGTCCCTCTTCTATCCTGCTCTTCATCTCACATCACCCAGATGCCTTCCTCCATGATCTCCTCTTTCACCCTTGTTCACCCACATGAAGTGGTCCTTCTTCTTATCAAGGTTAACCCTCTACATGTATAAGTGATCTCATTCCATCTCATCTTCTTCAGCAGATCGCTTCTCTCATTTCTCACTGTCTCACATTTTCAGTCTCTCCCTGTCTACTGGCCATTTCCTTACTGCCTACAAACATTCCTATGTTTCCCCAGTCCTTAAAAAAGCCCTCATTATCTTTCTATATAGCTCTGCCCTTTCGTGACTAAACTACAGAAAGCCACCTACAATTGGTGCTTCCATTGCTTTCCCTCTCACTCCCTTAACTCTCTCCAGTCTGGCTCAACCAAAAATACTGTCTCCAAAGTTACTAACAATCTTTCCATTGCCAAATCTCAAGATCTTGTCTCGGTTCTCATCTTTCTTGACCTCTTTGTAGCCTCTGACACTGTCGATCACTCTTTTCTCCTGGATACTCTCTTCTCTCAAGGTTTTCATGACATTGATCTCTCCTGATCTCTCCTCAGTCTCCTTTGCTGGATCTTGATCCATAGGTGTCCCACAGGACTCTGTCTTGGGTGATCTCATAATCTCCTATGGATTCAACTATTATCTCTATGCAGATATATGTGTCAACCTCAACATCTGGCACAACTACCAGAACTAGCTCAGTGTTTGGGAGGCTCCAAAGGAAAGTGTAGGAGAGAAGAGGTGTTACACTGACTACCAAGCTGAAGGTCTACAGAGCCATTGTACTGACTTCATTGGTATATGCCTATGAAACCTAAATGGCCACCATGCCAGGAAACTGAATCACTTCCATTTGAATTGTCTTAGGAAGGGTCTGAAGATCACCAGGCAGGATAAGGTACTGGACACTGAGGTCCTGTCTCAAGATGAACTGGTAAATATTCAAATTCTACTACAGAGAGACCAACTCTGACAGGCTGTCCTTGTAGCCTGAATGCTGAATGTACATTTGCCTTAAAGACTCTTTTACAGAGAACTCCCACAAGGCAAGTGCTCACATGGAAGTCAGAAGAAGCAATACAAGGACATTCTCAAGGTCTCTCTGAAGAAATTTGGAATCAGTTGTGAGACATGTGAGACACTGGCATAGGACTGCTTAGCACAGTAGGCCAACATCAAAGAAGGCTCTGTGCTCTATAAGAAAGGCAGAATGGCAGTAGCTTGAAGGAAACATAAGATGTGCAAATTTAGAGCCATCACCACCCCAAACTTTCATATGGTCTATTTGTGCCCAACTTGTGGTAGAGAATTCCAAGTTCAAATTGGTCTGATCAGCCTTGTTTGGACATCCTATACTTTGACCCTAACATAGTGATGTCATTTTGATCTTCTTCAAGAACAAAGGACAACAACCAAGTATGCAGGTGATTCTCATATTTATTTGTCCAACCTTGACTTCTTTCCTGACCTCTAGTCTCAAATCTCCAACTCCCTATTGGACATTTCAAATTATGTGTCTCATAGATATCTTAAACTCAACATGTCCAAAGACAACGTCTTCCACCACCAACCCCCCAAAAACCCTTTCCCTTTCCTAACTTCCCTATTACTGTTGGGGGCACCATCATCCTCTCAGTAATCTAGGCTGATAACATGGATATCATACTCAACTCACTTTCTTTCACCACCCTCCCATATCCATTCAGCAGTCAAGTCCTATGGTTTCTACCTTTCTAACATTTCTTTTACATGTCCCTTTTTCTCCTCTGACACTACCACCACCATGGTGCAAGCCTTCACTCTCATACTATTACAACAGCTGCTGGTAGAGATACCTGCCACAAGGTTCTCCCTACTCCAGTTCATCCTCCACTCAGCTCTCAAACTGATCTTCCTAAAGTGCAGGTCTGACCACATCATTACCACCACCACTACCATCACCCCATTCAATTGGCTCCAATGGTTTCCTATTGCCTCTAGGATCAAATAAAAAATTCTCTGTTTGGCTTATAAAACCTTGCATAACCTGGCTCCTTCCTACTTTTCTAGTCTTCCTACACCTTATGAACTGCCACATATTCTTTGATCCAGCAACACTAGCCTCTTTGCTGCTCCTCCAACTAGATACTTTATCTCTTGACTTCAAACCTTTCCCCTGGCTATTCTCCCTCCTCATCTCTGCCTCTTGGTGTCCTTCAAGGCCCAACTACAATACTACCTTCTATAGGAAGCCTTTCGTGGTGATCCCTAATTCTAGTCTCTTCTCTTTGTTAATTACTTCCAATTTACTATATATTCATTTACTTAGATATATGCATACACATGCACATACAGATATATATCGTTTGTATATGGTTGTTTGCATATTGTGCCCCCCCCCCACTGCCCAGACTGTGAGCTCCTTGAGAGAAGGGTCTATTTTTTGCCTTTCTTCATACCCCCAGCATAAGAGCAATGCCTGGAACATAGCACTTAATGAATGCCTGTTGATTAACTAATAAATAGAAGTTAGATTTGGCTGGAAAACAGGCAGTCAGTGTACTATGATCCTATAAAGTATGTCTAGCAGCATTTTAAACTGGGCCTCCTGACTAGAAATCTAGCATCTTGACCACTACTTCAAGCCATCACCCATAGACAGAAGAGCACTTTGCAAACTGAAAAATCTTGTACACACCTGAGATGTGACACTAGGGAGGAGTGAGGATGATGATGATGTTAATAGTGTTGTCTCAGATAAGTGAGTGCATTTGTAGGTGTTAAAGGGGATCCCCAGGAGACAGAGCCAAGATGGTGGAGTAAAGGCAGGGACTCATGTGAGCTCTCCCCCAAACCTCTCCAAATACCTTTTTTAAATGATGCTAAACAAATTCTAGAGCAGCAGAATCCACAAAAAGACAGAGTGAAACAAATTGCCAGCCCAAGACAACTTGTCAGGTCAGCTGGAAAGGTCTGTTGCACCAGGGAGAGAGAGAAGTACAGTTCAGTGCAGGCCACGCCAGCACAGACTGGACCCCAGCAAACCTGAGCATGACTTGGGTCAACTGAATCACTGATAGCAGTGGCAGTTTCCAGACTTCTCAGCCCACAGATATCAAGGATGGATTAGAAGGTCAGCAGGAAAGGTCTGTAACACTTGGATGAGAGTGAAACACAGTTCAGCACAGGCTATGCCAGCATAGCCACAGCCACAGCAAACCAGGAGCAGGCCTTGGGACTGACTGAATCTGCAGTAGCAGCAGTAGTGGCTATTTCCAGAGCTCTCAGCCCCTAGAAGGTAAGGGGATCAAATAACTGGTCAGAAGGAAATTACAAAGGTCTTTTTGCTAACACTGGGATAGGACTCTGTTGCTTTGCCCATACTCAGATTTGGGTTGCAATCCTAGGTGGTAGTGACCCAGGGCAAGGAAGAGCACTAGCATAGTGGAGCTTGAAGCCACAGTGGAGGGGGGACCCTCCTCAAAGTTACAGGGCAGAAAAGAGTGATGTGGTCACTCACAGATCAGAGTACAGGCCAGAAGAGTAGTAAACACAACCCTCCTTAGATCATACCAACTTGCAAGGACTGAAAACTTACAGGTTACAAGTATTTCTGAAAACAGCTGCACAAAACCTCTGAAGCTTGAGACAGCGCACCCTCCATCCTGCAAGCGGAACCCTACTTTAACAAAGAGTTAAAAGTCAACTAATAGGCTGGGAAAATGAGCAAACAACGGGAAAAAACTCCAACCATTGAAAGTCACTATGGTGACAAGAAAGATCAAAACACATACTCAGAAAAACACAACAAAGTCTAAACTCCTACATCCAAAGCCTCCAAGAAAAATATGACTTAGTTTCAGGCCTTGGAAGGGCTCAAAAAGGATTTTGAAAATCAAGTAAGAGAGGTAGAGGAAAAATTGAGAAGAGAAATGAGAGTGATGCAAGAAAATCATGAAAAAACAAGTCAACAGCTTGGTAAAGGAGACACAAAAAAAATACTGAAGAAAATAACACCTTAAAAAACAGACTAGGCCACATGGCAAAAGAGATCCAAAAAGCCAATGAAAAGAAGAATGCATTAAAAAGCAGAATTGACCAAATGGAAAAGGAGGTTCAAAAGCTCACTGAAGAAAATAAATCCTTAAAACTTAGAATGGAGTAAATGGAAGCTAATCACTTTATGAGAAATCAAGAAATTATAAACCAAACCAAAAGAATGAAAAAATAGAAGACAATGTAAAATATCTCATTGGAAAAACAACTAAGCCGGAAAATAGATCCAAGAGAGAAAATTTAAAAATTATTGGACTACTTGAAAGCCATGATCAAAAAAGAGACTAGACATCATCTTTCAAGAAGTTATCAAGGAAAATTGCCCTGATATTCTAGAACCAGAGAGTAAAATAGAAATTGAAGGAATCCACTGATCATCTCCTAAAAGAGATCTCAAAATGAAAACTGCCAGGAATATTACAGCCAAAGCCCAGAGTTATCAGCCCAAGGAGAAAATATTGCAAGCAGCCAGAAAGAAACAATTCAAGTATGGTGAAGCCACAGTCAGGAAAACACAAGATTTAGCAGCTTCTACATTAAAGTATCAGAGAACTTGGAATATGATATTCTAGAGCACAAAGGAGCTAGGATTATGACCAAGAATCACCTATCCAGCAAAACTGAGTATAATCCTCCTGGGGAAAAAATAGACATTCAGTGAGATAGAGGACTTGCAAGCATTCTTGATGAAAAGACCAGAGCTGAGCAGAAAATTTGACTTTCAAACACAAGACTCAGGAGAAGCATAGAAGGGTAAACAGGAAAGGGAACTTGTAAGGGACTTAATAAGGTTAAACTCTTTACATTCCTTTATGAGAAGATTATATTTGTAACTCAAAAGACCTTTCTCACTGTTAAGGTAGTTAGAGGGAGTATATTTAGATAGAGGGCACAGATGTGAGTTGAATATGAAGGGATAATAACTAAAAAATAAATTAAGGGGTGAGAGAGGAATGTACTAGGAAAAAGAGAAAGGGAAAGGTAGAATGGGGTAAATTATCTCACATAAAAGAAGCAAGAAAAAGCTTTTATAGTGGAGGGGAAGAGGGGGGAGGTGAGAGGGAGTGAGTGAACCTTACTTTCATCAGAATTGGCTCATAGAGAGAATAACATACGCCCTCAAATGGATATAGAAATCTATCTTACCCTACAGGAAAGTAGGAGGGAAAGGGGATAAGGAGGGAGGGGTAATAGAAGGGAGGGCAGATTGGGAGAGGGGGCAGTCAGAAGCAAAACACTTTTGAGAAGGGATAGGGTGAAAGGAGAGAGAGATAATATAATAAATGGGGAATGAGAATATGGTGGAGGGAAATACAGTTAACCATATTAACTGTGGAAAAAATTTTGAAGCAGGTTTCTCTGATAAAGGCGTCATTTCTTAAATATAGAGAACTGAGTCAAATTTATGAAAGTAAGAGCTATTTCTCAATTGACAAATGATCAAAAGATATGATTAATTTTCAGATGAAGTTAATCAAAGCTATCTATAGCCACATGAAAAAATACTCTCATAATCAATTGGATAAATGCAAATTAAAACAATTCTGAGGTACTACCTCATATCTATTGGCTAATAAGACAGAAAAGGTAAATGACAATTGTTGGAAGGGATGTGGGAAAAAATGAGACATTAATGCACTGTTGGTGGAGTTGTGAACTGATTCAACAATTCCATAGAGCAATTTGAAACTATGTTCAAAGGGCTATAAAACTGCACATACTGCAGTACTACTACTAGGTCTGTATCCCAAAAGAGATTTTAAAAAAGAAAGAGACCTATATGTACAAAAATCTTTATAGCAATTCTTTTCAGGGAGCAAATAATTAGAAACTGAGGAGATGTCTATCAACTGGGGATCAGCATGAACAGGCTATGGTATGTGATTATGAAGGAATACCATTGTACTATAAGAAATAAAGAGCAGGATGCTCTCAGAAAAACCTGAAAAGACTTGCATGGGATGATGCAAAGTGAAATATACTATGTACAAAGTAATATCAATATCTTAAGATGATCAGCCATGAATGACTTAGCTATTCTCAGCAATACAACAATCCAAGACAACCGTGAAAGAATTATGATGAAAAATGCTCTCCATCCCCAGAGAAAGAACTGATGGTATCTGAATACAGATTTTTTTTTACTTGATTTCTCTTGAGTTTTTTTTTTATGTCTTCTCTAACAACATGACTATTGTGGATATGTTTTGCATGATGACACACGTTCAACCTACATTGAATTGCTTGCCTTCTCAATGGTGGGGGTGGATGGGGAGGGAGAAAGGGAGAGAATTTGGAACTCAAAGTTTTACAAGTGAATGTCAAAAATTATTTTTACATGTAAGTGCAAGAAAATAAAATACTAAATAAAATTTTTTAAAAGAGTATACTCCTACAAAGAGGTGGGGATCCCCATCCAGAGCCACAGAAATAACTGGCAAAAGGAAAACTGGCTCCCAAGATGAAAAGAATCTGGAGCTATTTAATGTTGAGAAGAAGACTAGAGAATGAAGACTCGAAGAAGAAGACTTCAAGACTAGGAAGATTTGAAGACTATCTTCAAGTCTAGAAAGGGCACCCTAAGTAACCTGACAACATGTGGCCCTCAACTAAATAAGAGTCTTCAGTTAAAGTGAGAAAAATTGTCCAAGGTCAGAAAGAACGTTCATGCCCCATAAGACAGACGGTGTTAACTTGGGCTTCCTGAACATTTTAAAAAAATTATAACACTTTCAATATGATTGTTTTCCTTTGTAATCCTGTGTTTTTTATTTTATGGATTTAAAAAAAAAATTCTTCTGAGATGGAGTCCATAGGCTTCAGCAAATAACCAGAAGGGTCTGTGGTACAAACAGGTTTCAAATGTCTGCCCTAGGAGGTAACATGGGAATAGATGATTAAGAGAAGGGAGACCACCTCTGCTCTGCTTGGATTAGCAGAGGTGGGGAACCTGTGGCTTTGAGGACAAATGCAGCCCTCTAGGTCCTCAAGTGCAGCCCTTTGACTGAATCTAAATGTCACAGAAGTTAATAAAAGGATTTGTTCTGAAAGCAAGGGACTGGGTCAGATGAGCTCTCCATATCTCTTCAGGCTCTAAGACCCATCTTATGTGTGTAAGTCCCATTTCCTCAGCAAGATTCCAAGATGCTTGAGAGCAAGGCCTATGTGTCCTCCACAGAACAACTGATCATAGGAATGTGCATACTTTAGGCACTCAATAAATACCTGTGGATACCATGAACTTCTTATAAATGTGTGCTCTTGATTCACCTGTCTCCACTGTTGTCTTCCTCTGGTGCCTTCTCAGTCCTACAGAGTCAGGAAGGCTTGGAGTCTGGGCCCATCAATGCATAGTATGTGTCATGGCCAAGGACAAGCTTTGCTAGTTACACATGGGCCACAGGGTAACATATTTTCCATCCATGGCAACCCTGAAAAATCATCTAGTAAGACAGGAAGGGCTCATGATCTTCACTGGCAGAGGTCTGCCAGTACTTATAGAATCCAGACCCATAAAGGCTTGAAATCCTTAAGTCACTCATCCCCACCCAGACACCATGGTACCATATATCTTGGCATCAAGGCAGATATGTTTAGTGGTCTCTCTCTTCAGCCAAGGCATTTATTAAATCTTAAGACTGAACTGCGTGTAATATTGGTGATGACCCTTATACTGGAGGCTCCCATTCCCTGGAAAGGTATTGTCATTGGCCAGAGAGAGGGATGGGAGGCAGCTAGGTGGCTCAGTGGATGCAATGCTAGCCTGGAGTCAGGAAAACTTGTGTTCAAATTTGGCCTTAGACACTTACTAGCTATGTAACCTTGGGCAAGTCACTTAACCTCTGTCTGCCTAGGAGGCAGTTAAGTGGTTCAGTGGATAGAGTGCTACCTGAACTCAAATCCAGCCTCAGACACTTACTAATTATGTGACCCTGGACAAGTCACTTAACAACTGTTTGCCTTAATCCACTGGAGAAGGAAATGGCAAACCATTCTAGTATCTCTGCTAAGAAAACCCCAAGGACAGTACAGTCCTGGGTCATGAAGAGCTGAGCAACAGAGAGGGGGTTGGAGAAAAATAAGCAGATCTCATGAACTTGAGCTCATCCCCTTTGCAGAGAAGAATCCAGGTGAACCCTGCCCCCCTCAACCTACCTAATTCATTTTTTCCATAAGGCCTAAAAGACAAATTTAATCCAACATCCAACTCCAGAAGCTCTCTGCCTCTACAGCAAAACAAAAATGAATCTTCTTTATTTAACACATGCTGTGGTCTCAGCCTCAGTATGGAAAAGCTAGCAAGAACCTTATGATGTAGAATCAAACCAACCCTGTCCTTTTGAAATGTTTTCTTGATGCGCTTTCTGTAACATCCTTGTAACTTTCCCTTTCTCCCACGGAGCCCCCCTTTTCAATAGTTAAGTAAAATAAGTAAAACAAATCACCACATTGGCCACGTCCGAGGGTGAGGGGGTAACCTGCAGACTCAGGGTCACATGTGGCCCTCTAGGTCCTCAAGTGCAGCCCTTTGATTGAATCCAAATTTCACAGAACAAATCCCCTTGAAAAAGGATTTATTCTGTAAAATTTGGACTCAGCCAGAAGGCCACACCCGAAGACCTAGAAGGCCACACATGGCCTTGAGGCCAAAGGTTTCCCCATGCCTGACCATGCCTGACAATGTTAGTCCATTCTGCCCCTATAGTTCACCACTTTTTTACCCAGAGGTAGGAAGAATACATGCTTCCATTAGTCCTCTGAGGCAAGGCAGGCAGAGGTCAGAGGTCAGATGTCCTTCAGTATTTGTTGTATAAATCATTCTGCTCTTGCACCTCCTTCTACATTAGCTCATATGTCTCCCCATGCTTCTTGAAATTCTTCATATTCATCATTTCCTGCAAGTCATTAATATTCTACTATATTCATATACCACAATGTGTTTATCCATGGACACTCAACTCACTTTGCTTCCAATTATCTCCTACCACAAAAAGATGCTATGAAAAATGCCTCCTTGACATTTGTGCCTAGCAGAGAGGTCTCTGGTTCCAAGGATTTGGAAATTTTGACTACTTTCTAAAAATAATTTCCAACTGCTCTGGCCCAATTCTTAGTTCCACCAACACAACAGTGCATTAGTGTATCTATCCACAATCCTTGCAACACTAAGTGCTTCCACCTTTTGTCATTTGTGCCAATCTGATAGCCAACTCCTTCATTTTACAGAGGAAAATGAAGCACAAAGAGGAGAGCAGACTCGTAGACTTGTCCAAGGTCACATCCAAGTTCATTTCCTCTTCAGTGTCCTTCCCCTCCCCCACACCCACCCCCAAGCAGTAAGCTAGTTAATGAGAAGTGCTCCAAATCAGGTCTCTTCAGGGAGGGAAGGGGGAATACCTCCTCTTCCCCTTCCTGACCCCCTCCACCTTCTGTTCAGTTACAGGCACAGAGCCTGATGAAAAGTGACACCGAGCCACCAGTGATTCTCTAATCCTCCTTGGGATGTCCAGTTCACTCTGGGCTAGTCAGATTAAAGACAACTCCAAATTGTAATCCCCTGGTCGGGCAGGAGAGGGATCAGGGTCTTCCCTGGCTTGGTGGGAAGTGGAAAGAAGGAGTCTGTTTTCAGGCAGATGGTGAGGGTGAGAGGGCAGGATAGGCCAGAGGGTAATATAATTGTCATCTTCCCTGTATTCAGAAGGCAAAAAAAGCCATCCTCCCAAAAAAGAAGAAGCCTGAAAGATCATTTCCAAACTCAGAAAAGTAGTTGACTGAAACAGGAAGCTAACCATAGAAGTTTGAAAAGAATTAAATCTCAGGGATAAGTGTAGGGGTGTGCTGGTAAATATTTAACAACCAGCTCTCTAAAAAACATCCATGTAACATACCTTTAAGTTTAATTTGCATCATTAACATTTTCTCTATCACTTTCTTAAGTTTAAACAATCAACAAAACAATAAATCAAGCTCTGATTTGTAGTGTTTGCCAATTTCCAAGGTGTAAATGATCACACCATAAATTTAACAATCAACTCTCCTAAGTTGGTAAGAGCTGGTTCTACCCCACCCCTGGATAAGGGTCTCAATTCTGGAAGAGGAGGAGTGAGGAGAGATGCTGGTTATTAAAATGTGCAGACCCTTTGATACAGTGATATTGACAGTAGATCTACATTCCAAAGAGAGCAAAGAAAGAGAAAAAGAAACTGTATTTACCAAAAAAAAGTTATTGTAGCTCTTTTTTGTAGAAGAATAGAACTGGAAACTAAGGTAGGGGCCCAGCTATTGAGAAATGATTTAACAAATTATAGCCTATAGCATAATGGAATATTATTGTGACATCCAAAATGACAAAATGCATTGTTTTAGAGGAAACTGGGAAGACTTGTATGAACGGATACAGAACGAAGTGAGCAGAACCAAGAGGATAGTGTATATGGTAATATTATAAAGGGAAAAGAAATTTGAAAGGACTCTAACCAACACAATGACCAACCACAATTCCAGAGGACTGGTTATGGAGCATTCTACTCACCTCCTGACAGAGAGGTAAAGGACTCAGGGTGCAGATTGAAACATATTTTTAACATGGTCAATGTGGGAATTTGTTTCGCTTTGACTAGGTATATTTATTAGGAGAATTTTATTTTACTTTTTTTGTTGTCCTTTGATTGGAGGTGAAGGAAGTGGGAAATTGGACAAATACATGTTTGTTAATGAAAAATAAATGAGTCTAATGAACTTTACTCAGGTCTCATTCTCTTTGACTTTTCTGGAGTTTTTGACATTGTCTACCACCCCTCTTGGCTTGGATATTTTGTCTTCCTTTGTCTTCTGGGATGCTGTTCTCTCTTGAACAGTTCCTTTGATAGATCATCATTGATCACCAAGGGTCAATGCCTCTCACGCCCACCCCCAAGTCTCTGTCCTGGACTCTACTTTCTCTCACCAATCCCATTAAGTCCCATAGTTTGATCTTTACATCTTTACAAAGATGACTTCCCTATCTATGTATCCAACCTTAATATCTCTCTTTTGAACTCTAGTTTGACATTACTAACTGCATACTGGACCTCTCCATCAGGAGGTCTTATTGACATCTTAAATCAATGTACCAAAACAAAACTCATTACCTTTTCCCCTAAATATACTCTGCCTCAAAACTTCACTATTTCTATTTTTTTTCCACTAATTTTTGCTATTTTGTGAGGTAGCTGTCACCTTCCTCCATGATATTTTCATATGATTTTATACTCCAAAGTAACGATCTCCAAACTTTTTAAATAGCAGACCTCTATCAATTAAAAAAAAAATTTAAACATGAACTCCCAACATGTTAATTTGTAGATTATATGCATATATATAACCTACTATACTAAGAATATGTTACATTATGCAAGGTGCGTTGCCCATGTAAGGTGTGCATATCCACATGGATATGAAACATATAGATAAGTGGTGAGGCTTGAATAGCTACTTCTACAATCTTGGTCACCCCTCTGTGAGTCCTTCTTTGAGGAGAGAATAAAAAGGGGTCATAAGGCTGACCACTCTGTTGTCTGTGTGAGAAGGATACTAGAGTAGAATTAAGTCTCTTTGTCTAATGGTAACATTCAAAATCTCAATTCTCCTAAGGGCCATTATCTGCCAGCACCTGGAATTATAGAGCCTACTGCTTTCAGTTAGCTCCCTTTCAAAGATTCATGGGGACAGTCTCACCTTCCTATCCCCCTCTTTTTTGAGCCCATGAGGCTCAAGGGTTGGGATATTTCCTTCTAAAGTCCTTCAATAACAGAATTTTAATATACTATCCACAAAAAAATACCATGCTGGAAAACTATTTCTATGGTTTCCATTTGGTAAATGTTATAACTTGATAGAGGACAGCTAGGTGGCACTGCAGTGGATGTTGTGCTGCAGCCTAGAGTCAGGAAGAACTGAGTTCAAATGTGACCTCTATTTACTAACTGTGTGATCCTGAACAAGTCACTTGATCTTGTTTGCCTCTGTTTCCTCATCCGTAAAATGAGTTAGAGAATGAAATGGCAAACAACTCCAATATCTTTGCCAAGAAAACTCTAAACAAGGTCACAGAGAGTCATGACTGAAAACAACTGAAGAACGATAAATAATTTGATAAAATATTGTCTGACTAAAATTGCTAACAGGCATTTCTCTGAAAAGTTTCTGAAATCCTTCTTATGTCAATGGAATAAAAAAAATCTCCTCAAACCTCTTTACAACACTCAAAATCCTTGACTTTCAAATGCTCTGTTCACAGTCAGTGTAAACAGACTGACTTTTTTCAATGTTCCCTCTGTTCTCTTATTTCTATTTATTTCTTGACTTTAATAAAAGCCTACCAACTTCAAAACTGACCTTTCTTTTTATACTCTTTTCTCACTTCAATTTATCCTCAATATTTTCTTAAGTCTATCTTTTCTTATTTCACAATCATATTGTAGTCCAGGGGTGGGGAATCATCAGCCTCGAAGACATACATAGCCTTCTAGGTCCTCAGGTGCAGCCTTTTGACAGAGTCCAAGTTTTACAGAACAAATTCATTTATTGGGGATTTGTTCTGCGAAGTTTGGATTTAATTAAAGGGCTGCACTTGAGGACCTAGAGGGCCACATGTGGCCTTGAGGCCGCAGGTCCTGTTCTAGTCTAACATTCCACTGAATCTCTCCTGTAAAGATTTCCCTATATAATACCAATTAATTACTATACTTTTACTTCTAGAGTTGAAAGTCTATTTCAATTTAGGTGACTTTTACTAATTTACCTAAAGAACTAAATTCTGTTGAATCATTTCAAACTAGCATCAGTTCTGCTTATTCTCTAGTAGGTGAAATCACCTTCTACTAGAACAAAATGCAACTGTCACCCTCCAGGAAGAGGAGAGAGAGTAATGTGTGCTATTTGTCTGTAATCTTCCCAAAATCCACTAAGACATTTTAGCAGTTGCAAAAACCTTTAAACCATAATTTGGAAATTTGCAGTAAAGTTATGGCATTACAGTTACAATTTTTGTCTCTAACTAATTTATAATGCCATAAATTTCTATAAATTGGGGGGGAAAGATTTCCCTTCTTTTCTTGTCTATCTCTACAATCTCTAATCTGGCCAGAATTGTGAAAGCAGAGAGAGAAAGAATCTCACAGTTGTCTTCCTAATCTCCCACTGAAAGTCTTAAAAAAAAAATCAGTGAGAGTAAGTCCCTGCTTAATAGCTCTTGCTTGGAGAGCTATTTTAGGTATGAGACTCCACTAGTCTTCCCTACCCATCTAAGCTCCCTTTCTGTTCTCTCATGGCAGTTTTAATCAGTGATGAGGTATTCCTCTTCGAAGTTCGCCAAAGTAAATAAGACCTTGAGGGCACTAGAGAACTTCTGAAACTGAAACTCCATCAAAACCCATAATATTAATAAATGTTAAATGATAATGCACAGGAGAAAACATGTAAGCAAATACATTCAAAGCAAGCTACATACAGGAAAAATAGGAAATAATCAACAGAGGGGAAGGTATTGGAGTTAAGAGGGGTTGAGGAAGGTTTCCTATGGGAAATGAGATTTTAGTTGAGACTTAAAGGAAGCCAGGGAGGTCAGTAGTCAGAGCAGAGGAGGGACAGCATTCTGGGCATGGGGACAGACAGGGAAAATGCCCAGAGCCAAAAGATGGACAATAGCTTCAGGCTATTGTCACTGGATTGAGGAGTAAATGTTGGGAGTAAGGTATAAGACTGGAAAGGTAGGAGGGGGCTAGGCAATAAAGAGCTTGAATGCCAAACAGCATTTTGCATTTGTGTTGGGGGTGTAAGCTCAGTTTCATGTGGACAGTCTCAGGCAGGTAAAAGTGAGGACTTCTAAAACCTCAGAGTTCTCATGAGGCCCCCCAGGGAACAGCTGGGAATTGAGGTGTGAGACCTGGGCTATCTCATGCATTTCCGCCTCTTCCCCATGGGAGACTTGCTGGGGAGAGCATCCCGCCCTCGAGATTAATCCATGGTCTGAGCACACCTATTGTTGTCTAGCTAAGGGCTGAGAACAGGCACGGTATTCAGGTGCAAACTAAGCAGCGGGAGAGCTTAAGTAGGGTCAGGAAAGCCTGAAGGCACTCTTAGTGCTGAGGGGCCCTTAGAGGACAGAAGGCCCCTCTCCCCTCTTCCCTCTCCCCTCTCCCACTCCCACTTCCATTTGTAAGATCTTTGCCTCCTTGGGAGGAGGACTCCTCTCTCCTGAGGAAGAATTCCCCCTGCACATGTAACCAAGACCCTGAATAAAGCCTAACCCTTGTTCGACTCTGGAAAGTCTCTTCTCTCATACGTTTATCCAGTTTGGCCAGCCGAAGACCTGGACGACAGGTAAGGAAAGACTCGGGTAGCCCTTAGGCCTCTAGGCCTGACACATTTGCTCCTGGAAACAAGAATTTCTTGAAGGGGGAGAGGGAAGTTTGTGACATGATCAGTCTTTTGTTTAAAGAAAATCACTTTGGGGCACAGCCAAGATGGCAGAGTAGAAAGATGGACCTGCTCTAGCTCTAACTCCAAAGCCCATAAAATACCTGCTAAAAAATGACTTTAAACAAATTCTGGAGAAGCAAAAGCCACAAAATGACAGAGTGAAAGGTATTTCCAGCCCAAGACAGCCTGGAAGGCTGACAGGAAAGGTCTATCACACCAGACTCAAAGCAGAGCACAGCACAGCCTTGGCCACATGGCATGGCAGGGACTAGACTGCAGCAGATGTCAGGGTGCAGAATTCCGGGTAGCAGCTGCATTCCCAGATTTCTCAACCCACAAACACCAAAGACAATTTCAAAGATCAGTGAGAAAATGCTTTCATCTGGGTGAGCAGGGAATGTGGTTTGGCCCTGGACGCAGGATGGTGGTGGCTGTGGTAGCAGCGTCCATTTTAGGAGCACTTGGCCTAAAGACTTTGGGGGAATCCAGCAGCTGATCTGGGTCTCAGCCCTGAGGGGCAGTCCTGGGGTGAGGAAGAGTTCTGACTGGTGTAGTGGAGCTGGTGGAGGCTCTGTAGAGGGAATTCTGCTTGCAGATCCTTGGTAGAAAAGCTTGTGGTTGCTCTCAGACCAGAGCACAGGCCTTGACTGTGCCACCTTGGAGAAACTGAAAACATACAGGTCCCTAGAGTATACCCTACAGGGGGAGGAGCCAAGATGGCAGAGTAGAAAGATACACATATGCTAGCTTCAAACCCATAGCCCATAAAATACCTGTAAAGAAGAACTCCCAACAAATTCTGGAGCAGCAGAAGCCACAGAACAAAGGAGTGGAGGAGATTTCTGTTCCAGAGAGACCTGAAAAACCAACGTGAAAGGTCTGTTGCACACCAGACCTGGAGCACAGCCCAGCCCTGCCTTGGTCGCATGGCACTGAGAGGAGCAGATCCGAGCAGGCTTCAGGGACAGAATCTCCAGCGGCCACGCAGGTCCCTCCACCCACAGGCACCAAAGGTCAGTGAGAGAGACTTTTTGGCTCGCCGAGAGGGGAGCGGGGTGTCCCCATAACTCAGGCCCCCTCGGGAGACAGCAGTGGAGGCAGCAGCAGACAGGAGCTCCCAAAGCAGGCAGGAGCTCAGATCCATTGTTGAAGGTCTCTGCATAAACCCCCTGAGGGAACTAAGCCCCAAGTGGCAGCCCTGCCCCCACCAGAGCAGCAGGACTTAATCTCACACTGAATAGCAGCCAAGCCCCCCACCAAAGCCCTAAGGCGGGGAAGCAGCATTTGAATCTCAGACCCCAAGTGCTAGCTGGGTGGAACTGGAGGCCAGGTGGGAGAGGAAGCTCAGAAGTCAAGTACTGGCTGGGAAAATGCCCAGAAAAGGGGGGAAAAAATAAGAGCATAGAAGGTTACTTTCTTGGTGAGCAGATATCTCCTCCCATTCTTTCAGATGAGGAACAATGCTTACCATCAGGGAAAGACATAAACATCTAGAGTATACCCTCCACTTGACAAAGGACTTAAAAATCAAGGAACTGGCTGGGAAAATGCCCAAAAAAAGGAAAAAAATAAGACTATAGAAGGTTACTTTCTTGGTGAACAGGTATTTTCCTCCATCCTTTCCAATGAGGAAGAACAAAGCATACCATTAGAGGAAGACATCAAAGTCAAGGCTTCTTCATCCAAAACCTCCAAAATAAATTTGCAATGGTCTCAGGTCATGGAAGAGCTCAAAAAAGATTTTGAAAATCAAGTAAGAGAGGTGGAGGAAAAATTGGGAAGAGAAATGAAAATGATCCAAGAAAATCATGAAAAACGAGTCAACAGCTTGCTAAAGGAGACCCCAAAAAAAAGCTAAAGAAAATAACACCTTTAAAAATAGACTAACCCAAATGGCAAAAGAGGTCCAAAAAGCCAATGGGAGAAAAATGCTTTAAAAAGCAGAATTAGCCAAATGGAAAAGGAGATTCAAAAGCTCACTGAAGAAAATAGTTCTTTAAAATTTAAAATGGAGCAGATGGAAACTACTGACTTTATGAGAAACCAAGAAATTACAAAGCAAAACCAAAAGAATGAAAAAATTGAAGATAATGTGAAATATCTCATTGGGAAAAAAACTGACTTGGAAAATAGAACCAGGAAAGAAATTTAAAAATTATGGGACTACCTGAAAGTCATGATCAAAAAAAGAACCTAGACATCATCTTTCATGAAATTATCAAGGAAAACTGCTCTGATATTCTAGAACCAGAGGGCAAAATAAATATTGAAAGAATCCACCTATCACCCCCTGAAAGAGATCCAAAAAGAGAAACTCTTAGGAATATTGTAGCCAAATTCCAGAGTTCTCAGGTGAAGGAGAAAATATGGCAAGCAGCCAGAAAGAAACAATTTGAGTATTGTGGAAATACAATCAGGATAATACAAGATCTAGCAGCTTCTACATTAAGAGATCAAAGGGCTTGAAATGTGATGTTCGAGAAGTCAAAGAAACTAGGATTAAAACTAAGAATCACCCACCCAGCAAAACTGAGTATAATACTTCAGGGGGGAAATGGTCATTCAGTGAAATAGAGGACTTTCAAGCATTTTTGATGAAAAGACCAGAGCTGAATAGAAAATTTGATTTTCAAACACAAGAATCAAGAGAAGCATGAAAAAGTAAACAGGAAAGAGTAATCATAAGGGACTTACTAAAGTTGAACTGTTTACATTCCTACATGGAAAGATAATATTTGTAATTCTTGAAACTTTTCTCAGTATTTGGGTAGTTGGAGGGATTATATACATATAGACAGAGGGCACAGGGTGAATTAAATAGGAAGGGATTATATCTAAAAAAATAAAATTAAGGGGTGAGAGAGGAATATAATGGGAGGAGAAAGGGAGAAATGGAATGGGGCAAATTATCTCTCATAGAAAGGCAAGAAAAAGCTTTTTCAATGGAGAGGAAAAGGGGGGAGGTGAGAGGGAAAAAGTGAAGCTTACTCTCATCACATTTGGCTTAAGGAGGGAATAATACGCACACTCAATTTGGTATGAAAATCTATCTTACACTACAGGAAAGTAGGAGAGAAGGGGATAAGTGGGGTATGAGGGGATGATAGAAGGGAGGGCAAATGGGAGGAGGGAGTAATTAGAAGTAAACACTTTTGTGGAGAGACAAAGTCAAAAGAGAGAATAGAATAAAGAGGGGACACGATAGGATGGTGGGAAATAAAGTTAATCTTTCACAACATGACTATTATGGAAGTATTTTGCATAACTACACATGTATAGCCTATATTGAATTGCTTGCCTTCACAGTGGGGATGTGTGGGGAGAGAGAAAGGGAGAGAAGTTGGAACTCCAAGTTTTAGGAACGAACGTTGAGAATTGTTTTTGCACGCAACTGGGAAATAAGAAATACAGGTAATGGGGTACAGAAATATATCTTGTCCTACAAGAAAAGAGAGAAGATTGGGATAAGGGAAGGGAGGGGTGTGATAGAAGGGAGGGAAGATTGGGGGGAGAGGCAATCAGAATGCATGGTATCTTGGGGCTGGGGGAGGGAAGAGATGGGGAGAAAATTTGGAACTCAAAATCTTGTAGAAATGAATGTTGAAAACTAAAAAGAAATAAATTATTAAAAAGAAACTCACTTTGGTGGCTGAATAGAGAGTGGTTTGGAGTAAGGAGAGACTTGAGGCAGGGTGACCCACACCCAGCAGTTATTGAAATAGCCCAGGCATTAGTGATGAGGGTCTATACAAGGGTGGTGGCAGTGTCAGAGGAGAGAAGGGAGGGCTTATTTGGAGGATATTGAAAAAGTGGAAGTGGCAGGCATTGGCAACAGCTTGGATATGATGGGTGACAACTAGTGAGGAATTCAGGATGACTCCTAGGTTGTGAGCCTGAAGGAGGCTGGTGTTGCCTTCCAATGAGTTCTGTTTTAGATATAGTGAGTTTAAGATGTCTACTGGACATCTAATTCAAGAAGACTGAAAGGGAGTTGGAGATGTGAGATTGGAGGTCAGCAGAGAGTCTGGGGCAGGATAGGTAGATGTGAGAATCATCAGCATAGAGATGGCAATTGAATTCATAGAAGCTAAGGAGATTCCCCATGTGAAGTAGTATAGAAAGAGAAGAGAAGAGGGCCCAGGAAAAAACCCTGAGGGACACCTATGGTTAGAGGGTGTGATCTGGAGAAGAGCCAGCAAAGGAGACAGAGAAGAAGTAGTCAGATAGGTAGGAGGAAAACCAGGAGAGAGTGATGTCACAACTTAGAGAGGAGGAGGTTATGAACAGCATTAAAGGATGCAGAGAGGTCCAAGAGAATGAGAAATAAGAAAAAGCCACTGGATTTGGCAAAATAAGAGATCATTAGTAATTTTGAAGACAGCAGTTTCAGCGGAATGATAAGATTGAAAGACAGATTTTAAGGGGTTAAGAAGAGGCTAAAGGAGAGAAAGTGGAGGCACTTAATGCAGACAATATCTTCCAGGAGTTTAGTTCCAAAGGTAGAAGAGAAATAAGATGATAGATAGCAGGGATGGAAAGATCAAGTGAGTTTTTTTCAGGATTGTAGGCAGTAGAAAATGAACCAACAGAGAGGGGGAGATTAAAAATAAGTGAGGTCTCCTCTGCTCTGCCAGCAGCTCTTCAGCCTTTGCCTCTCACCTCCTGAAAATGTAGTCCTATGCCAAGTTCATCTCTAGTCATGCCTTTTTAGGGAGCAGCTCTCAGTTGCTGAGTTTGTCATTATCTGCAGTGATGGTAAGACAGCTTGAAGTTCAGACAGATGGAAACTAAAATATTGGCAGCATCAGATCCCCTGACTCCACTTGTCCCCAGATGTGGCTTCCAAACAAATACTGTATCAAAGAATATGGATACAGCAGACAAATTCACCAGGGCAAGGGCTGCTACTATGGGGGGTGGCTGGCTGCAGAACTGGGATCAGGACTGTATTTGAAAGTCTTATCATAGTTATGCCTCCGTGAAGCAGCAGCTCTCCTACACCATCCTGAACTTTGCCCTATCTGAGACCATGTGCCTCTTTTGCCTGATGGTAGACTTCCTCATCCTCTTTGACATTTGATAGAGCCAATTCTACTCTCCAACATTTCCAAACACTCCTCTTCCTCCTCCCAGTCCTTCCATGTCTCATCCAGTCTGTGTGTATCTCCCCCTCCATCTCCTCAGGGAGCCCCAGGGAAAGGCATTGACTCAGTTTGACAGAAGGAAGACAAATAAAGACTGTATGAAGAACAACAATAACAAGAAAAACAAGAAGAAGAAAAAAAACAAGAACTAGAATAAGAACAAGAAAAGAAGTGAGAGAGTGGGGATTATAGAGGGGGCAATCTATTGGGAGAAACAAGATGGAATGGGATCACTTCAACAAGTAGATGGCTTGACTTTGGCATGGAGTAAAGCCGCTTCATTATGTGAGACAGAGGTGAAGGAGGAGAGAGTGGCAGAAGGCACCTGAATAAAAGGAGATGAGAAAGAGAGGAAAAGAGGGTACTCACAGCTGAATGGTCTCAGTTTTCTTCAGTAAAATATGAGGTAAGGTTCTCAGATGAGAGAGCAGAGGGATAGGGAACCATGGGAGGTTTGAGGAGGAATGAAAAAATGTGGAGGAGCTGCTGTGGCGAGTGGGAGACTGAGTTGACAAGGTAGGTATAGTAGGATTGCTGAGCAGCAGTGACAGCCCAGTTGAGGTTGTGTAACAAATTTATAGTGAATCCATTCAGAATGGTTGTTTAATTTTCTCCACCTTTGTTCAGCAGCATGTATATAGTAGTAAAGGCAATGAATGGTGAGTGTGATGCAAGACTGAGGCTTGGCTGGGCATAACCTGTAATATGATAAGAAGTCAGTGATTCAGGGTAGAGTTGAAATGGCTCACCAAGGGGTCAAGGTGGGAAGAAGAGGAGAGAGTAGCTAGTGCCAGGGAGACAGCCTGGGATCTGCAAGGGATTGGAGGTCACAGTGCCGATGAAGAATAGAGTTTTGCTAGGGAAGGCAGAGGAAGAGGTGAAAAGCCAATAGATAATGACAGATTAAAGGACTTCAGTATTCCTGAACATGGAGGTGGTGATGGAAAGATCTAGGGTATAACCACCTTTGTGTGCAGCTGAGGTTGGGTGGAGGAGTAGTTCATGGGAGGTGAGTAGGTTGAGAAATTGAGTGGTTAGGGTGTTTGAGAGTCAATATATATGTTGAAGTCCTCTAGTATGAGGGGAGAAGTTGGGGAGGAGAGAAAAATTGTAAGCCATTACAATTCATTGAGAAAAGGAGGGTGACCTTCTGTAGACAACCAAGATTTTGTTTGGGTGGTAGATATAAAGAGCATGAACATCAAAAGCAGAGAGGTTAATAAGTAAAAGAGAAAGGAGAAGAACTTGGAAGTCATAATGGGGAGCAAGAAGTATTCCAACCTCCCCATCTCCACCAGTGAACTGAGGATAATGAGGTAAAGTACAGCCAGTACAGAAAAGGTTGGCCAGAGAGGTTGTGTCATCAGGGGGCAGCTGAGTTTCAATAAAAGCTAGTTGATGGAAGAAGTAGGAGAGGAAAAGATTAAAGATGAAGGGAATCTTCATCTATGAACCTATGGCATTCCAGAGGGTACCATGGAAGGACTGGATGGAGAAACTTAAGGGTGGGGGCATTGAGGGGGATGGAAATGAAGAATTGGGTGGGAAGGGGTGTTGAGTGAGGTTTGGATGATGATCTGCAGAAATTCAGAGTCCCTGGGATGTGAAGGATGTGCCCAGGTATAAGAATGTTCATCACTGAGTGCAGGGTGTTGCTGCTCAATCCTCAAAGGGCAGGCACAGTGGGAGATGAGAGGCCTGACTTTCAAGTATTTCATTCTTTCCCAACATCATACCTGAATGAAGGGGTGGGGCACTAGGGCCACACTTCCAACACCAGCATTCAGCACAATTCCTGACACCTAGCACATGCTTAATAAATATTTCTTAACTGTTGTTTGCCCTTCATTCTAACAAAGGTCCAACGACATCACTGGTGAATTGGATTGAAGTGAGGCAGAGTTACACAAAGTCATCAGCCTCTGTCAGCCCCTATCAGCCTCACTCTCTCTTCCAGAATCATCCAACTCCAGTGACAGGACTTGACTGACTGACTAAATATCAGAGAAGAGACTTGAACCCAGGTCTTCCTGGTAGTAAGGCCAGTTCTCTTTCTACTAAACCATACTGACTCTCAAATGAGTAGAATCAAGCAAAATAAATCTGTTATATTAGTCATGTCTGAAAATGCACATCTCAGTCTTTATCTACAGTCCATCATCTCCCCTGACCTGTGTTTTCTACCATATTCTTCACCATCCTCTTCTATGCCTCTTTCTCACTGAAGTAGCCAGGTGCAAATGGCTTGGAGAAGCTTGGCAGCTGCTCCAATTTCTCTGCTTCCTCATCCTCTGCCACAAATAGTGGTACAAAGTGACCTGGGCCTTCCTGGGGGTCTTTTGGCTGATGTTCAGCACAGCTAGGCAATGAACAAGTGTCCCATGAAAGGCTGTGTCATGGTGCCTCTGGATGCATAATGAACCTAACTCTGGACAAGGTTCTAAGGGAAAAGAGAGGAGCCGGGAAACTTTAAAGTGACTGTGGCTAGGATGAGCACTGTCTGGGCTCTGTGTCAGGCCTGGGTTCTGTGGAGACACAGAATAAGAGAAATGGGCGGAAATGTGGGAGATTGTCAAGCTGAACCAGCAGGGCTAGGGAAAACCATCTCCCCCACCTTCCCCCCCGCCATGGAGGCAAGAGTCTGGGGGGAGATTCTGTCCCAAATGTTTCTCTGAGGGGAAAAAGAGGAGAATGCATTTTTCAGGAAAGGTTGTTTCTCTGTTATTTCATTTTCGGTTGCGGTCCCAACGAAATGTTGGACTCTGGAACTAGGTGGGGACAGGAAGTGAAGACGACTGATTAACCTGATGATTAACCAGCTGAAGGACATGACATATGGGGAAAATAATTCCCCAAACTGAATCCCAATCCTCATGAATTTCAGAGTGAGAAGGTGAGTTACATAGGTCTCAAAGGTCCTTTTCATCTCTAAATCCTGCATTTATCTGCGAAGAACCTATAAACCTTCCTCCCATTTAACTGCAACTCCTTTATGTCTGCTTCTGCTGTCGTTTCTAGCCAGACTATGACCTCGGTGTGGTTCGTTTCCTCTTTCCTCCAGCGAAGATTGCAGCAGCTTATTCATCACTGGACAAAGAGCTCACGTGTAGAGAGTCTCAATGGCTAAATTAGCATTCAAGATGCTTGCTGAAAATTGTGTGCTTCCTAACTCATTTTCTTTCTTAAAAAATTCAATGAAATGTTTTTCAATTAACAAAAATTGATTTTGTCTCCCTCCCACCCCACCCCAACACACGCACTGAAAAGAAAAGGAAAAACCATATGTCTCATTCTGTACCCTGCATCATATCTTCTGTCAGGAGGTGGGCAGCCTATTTTCCTTTTCTTTAATTTTTTTTCCAATTAACAAAATCTATTTTCTCTCCCTCCCACTCACCCTCACCATTAAAAAAGAAAACTAAAACTCTTGTAATAAATAAAATCAAGCAAAAACAACTCCCACATTGGCCATAACCAAACATGGATGGATGTCTGATTGAGCACCTCTCTTTCAGCTTGTAGGGTGCATTTTTCATCATTGATCGTCTGGAATCAAGGTGTATATGTGTGGGTGTGGGTGTGTACATACAGTCTCATACATATACTTTCTCTGATTTCTCTTTTGCTATCAAATTAGATTAATGGGTTTCCTTGCAATTTACTATGTGTGTTCATTGTAGAACAGGTTTTTGGTGGGAAGGGGGTGGGCGAGTCTTTTCCCATGAATGAATAGCGATCAGAAGTTTAGCTTGAGACTCTCCTTTTCCCATGAATGAATAGCGATCAGAAGTTTAGCTTAAATCTGAAAACCACATCCCCAAGATTAATAATATTTAAAGGAGCAGACAGATAGAACTCTAGCCTGGTACCCCCTGTCTCTCTGGAAAGCACAGTGGTAGACTCTGGCCCCAACTTCCTGCTTCCCTCCTGGCAGGAATTAAAGTTTCCCTTGGATAAGGGTGTACAGATATCTATTCTGCCTCCCTTTGAAAAATACAATCATACTCCTGTATTATATGTGGGGGGATAACCTTGCTCTGGTAACAATGGTCAGATACTATCATCACACTGAGGAATTGAAGCTTTGTTCCCAGAAAGCATGTACACTGCCACAAAAGTCAAGGTCAAGGTTGCAGGATCCGGGAGGATGAAAAAAAGCTCTAAGTAGAGAGTTGGGAGAAGCAGTTTGAGATCCTGCTCTGCCATTCATTCACCACACGACCTTGGCCTCCTCTGGGCCTCAGTTTTTATATCTGTTAGATCAACAAAGGACTCCCAGTTGGGGGGTGGGCAATTTTATTTCACATTTCCATGGGCTTGCCACACCACCCTGAGAATATGTGGGTAGTTTATCATTCAATTATTTCAATTGTGTCCAACTCTTCATGACCCCATTTGGGGTTTTCTTGGCAAAGATACTGGAGTGGTTTGCCATGTCTTTCTCCAGTGGAAGAACTGAGTCTCAGAAATGAAATTATTTGCCCCAGGTCAACTAACAAGTAAGTAGTAGATCCTAGAACTCTGAATCCAAGGCACCATGCAAGGATATGGAGGTGAGGGAAGAGTGGCCCTTACTTTCCCCTCCAAGGTTTTCTGCACATTACCACTGGGGTACGCACCTTCATTACTCTGGTGTTGAGCAAGCTTTCCAGACTGCAATGGCAAAGGAAGACCTCAGGGTGGCGATATAGTACCACTCATGAACCTTGAGACCAAGCATTAGAGTAGGGATGGTGCAGAGCTGAGAGGGGAGGAGGAGAAAAGAGAAGGGGTAGAGGTCACCTAGGTAAGAGTAGAAGAAAGGGCAACCATTCCATTAAGGAGGGCAGGATGAGAGAGGCAACAAAAGAACTAGAACAAGGGAGGTGGGACTTCCTCCTGAGATTTTGGCACTAGGGATGACCAAGCCCCATTAGATCAAAAGATCCCACTGGAGAGCCCTCTACTGGTTGATATTATGATTACCAATAGCTTACTAAATCAGAACCAAGGAGTATAGATACTTCTCACTTTGCATAAATTCTCATAATGCAAATTTGATTTTAGTAAGGAATTCTGAAAGAAATCTGCATTCCCCCTCAAAAAAAACCTGTTAACTTTACTGCACAACGCCTCTCTCTCTCTATCTCTCTCTCCTTTCCTCTTCTCTCCTCTCCTCTCCTGCCTCTCAGCTTGGCTTCCATGATCTCCTACCCTCCCACAAAAACAAAAAAAATCCTAAAACATAAAACCCCTCCAAGTGAAAGCAGAAGAATGGGTCCCAGAGTGTTCAGCCCTGCTCATATCTGTCTTCTGTCCATCCATGCTCAAATACCACATTTCTGTCCCCAAACCCCACATGTCATCTATCCTTTCCTATCTGTATCCTTGTCAGGTTCCCATATGCCCTCCCCCACCCCATGTTTCTTCTCCTGTTCTCACTTCACTGCATTACCTAAAAATTTCTTTACTTAGAGGTCTGCAGAATGGCCCACTTATGTAAAGCGACAACCATCTATATAGTTGGAAAAATGTTGGACTGAGGAGTCAGAAACCTGAGTTTAATAAACTGTGTGACCTTAAGCCAATTACTTCCACCTCTGGATATCCCCTTTAGGCTAACCTTCTAGTGATGAGCTCCACCATACTTCCCAAGACTGAGCTTTGAACAGTAGGCCTAAACTCAGAAACTTTCCAGCTAGGTTAATTTACCCAAACTTGTACTCCAACTGCCTGAGTCTTAGTTGGAGGCACAGGGTTCTCTGTATCCCCAGCACCTTGCCCAGGACTTTACAGAAAGTAGGTGCTTAAAAATGCTGATTGGATTGGACTCGAGAAATTCAAAAGAAATATCAGGCCACAATGATACATTTTAGGCAAAAGCCTGTGGAAAACGGTTTGATTATTTTAATTTGGGTAGAGATCCTGTCTTCTAGTTTTTCTGCCTTTGTCACAGGTCCTACTACAGACCAGAGAACATAGTAGGTGCTCAATAAAAATCTCATAAACTAATAAATGAATGTGTGCTCCATCACTATTCAAAAGGCCTAGAGACTCTTCCTTCCTAATATCTCTTATATACCTCCCTCCTCTCTATTTGCATACTTTTCCATTTCTATAGTTACTGCCCTAGTTCAGGCCCTCATCACTTCTCCCTTGGACAGTTACACCAGCCTCCTAATTGGTCTCCCTGTCTCCCCCCACTTCAATCCATCCCCACATAGCTGTCAAAATAAGCTTCCTAAAGCACAGGTCATTCTCCTGCTGAAAACCCTTCAATGGTTCTCTACTGAATAAATATCCAAGGCAATATTGGAACTCAAGTCCTCTTGACTGCAGATTCAGTACTCTATCCACTAAGTTACCTAGCTGCCAAGAAAATCGAATATGAAATAAGCCTGAGAAAGTAAGCCAGAACCAGGACTTATGACTTTAAAAGCTAAACTAAGCAATCAATATTCATTCTGTGGGCAATATTGTTTAATAGAAACCATGCTAGCTTTTTGAAGTCAGAAAATCTGGATTCAAACCACCATCAGTTCTTTCTCTGGGGATGGATAGCAAAATCATTATTGATTGGAGGCATACAAATTAAAACAATTTTGATTCTAATAGGATAAAAAAGAAAAATGACAAATGTTGAAGGGAATATGAGGAAAATGAGACATTAATGCACTGTTGGTGGAGTTGTGAACTTACTCAACCATTCTATAGAGCAATTTGGAACTATGCCCAAAGGGCTATAGAAACATGCATACCCTTTGACTTAGTAATACCACTACTAGGTCTGTATTCAAAAAGAGTTAAAAAAAAAAAAACAAAAAGGAAAAGGATCCATAGGTACAAAAATATTTCTAGCAGCTCTCTTCTGGGGGCAAAGAACTGGAAATTGAGGAATTGCCCATCAATTAGGGAATGGCTGAACAAACTGTGGTATGTGATTGTAATGGAATATTATTGTGCTATAAAAAATGATGAGCAGGATGCTCTCAGAAAAACATGGAAAGACTTACAGAAGCTGATACAAAGTGACATGTACTGTGCACAGAGTAACAGCCATATTGTAAGCTGCGAATGACTTAGCAATTCTCAGCAATACAACCATCCAAGACAACTCTGAAGGACTTATGATGAAAAATGCTATCCATACCCAGAGAAAGAAGTGACGGTGTCTGAATACAGATTGAAGCATAGTTTTTTACTCTCTTTATTTTTCTAGAGTTTTTTTTTCTTGTCTATATTTTCTTTCACAACATGACTAACACGGAAATATGTTTTGAATGACCACACACGTATAACCTATATCAAATTGCATGCTTTTTCAATAAGGGTGAGTGAGGAGGAAGGAAGGGAGAGAATTTGGAACTCAAAGTTTAAAAAACTTTTTTAAAAGTTTAAAATTGTTTTTATCTGTAACTGGGGTAAAATAAAATACTAAACGAAAAAAATTAAAGATAAAAAAGACTTGCAATTAGAGTGACATTACACATAAATCACAGGCCAGGGAAATTCAGTCACACCTAAGGGTCATGTATAAATTATCAAGCAAGTTTAAATCTGAGACGTCAGAACAAGAATGATGTTCTGGATAACCGTATGAGTAGGAATAGGTCTGCCTTCCTCTGTCAAGACCCCCATTTTAGCCAGAGGAGAACTCTCAAGTTTCTAGAGGTTCAGAGGGTATTAAACTTCCTGTTTTTCCATAGCTGACCTAGAGTCTCAGATAAGCTGTTAAGTGTAGTTGCACTGGGAGCCAAGGACAGATTGGACATAGATTCATGACTCTACAAGAAGTCTAGCAAAGAGACTATACTATGCCTAAGGGCAACTTCTTGACCACTCCATGAATGAGAAAAAATGACTTCCAACAACCAGGAGCTGTGAGTACCTCATGGCCACATGTTCCTCTAAACTTGAGCCCACTTTCCCCTGGACTCTGTATGCACTGATGGGAAAGGGTATCCCAGATTTATAGGGGAATGTTGGTACCAACTCTTCTCTGGTCCCTTCAAATCTTACAAGGTCTTCTTTCCTCCAAAAGCTAGAGGAAAGAGAGTGGAGAGAAGAGACCTAGGGAGGCCTCTCCTTCCTCTCAAAGTGGTGCCTTTCCTTCCAAACATATCTCTTGACCCAATCCCTAAAATGACTATAGTCTTCAATTCACTTGATATTTATAAATGACGCCAGGGCACTACCAAGTTTCCTCAGCCTTACCTACCCAAATATTCTACCTTTGTAACAGGGGAGTTCAAGGAGGACTAGCACCTCTGGTGTGAGGGCTTATCCAGACCTTTTCAGGTCTTCTTGTCCACCTTTGTGTCCACTGGCACTGAACTCTCATGGGTGGTTCCAAGAAGCTTTAGCATGCACAGTGGCCACACCCTGATAAACTGCTTTGGTAGACAGGCTAAACCAGGCTGAACATAGCCAACAGGCCTCAGACTCATTGGTGAGTTAGGGGAGTGAAGACTTTCTCTAGTGGAATGGACAGATAGAACAATTTGTTCCAATGGTCATGAAGGCAGCTGAAGCAGGTACTGTGGAGTGCTTAGAGTTTGGTCAGTCATCCAATATACCAAAGTCATCCACTGCATTCCAGTTCATCCCAGTCCTCCTGACTTTTGTCTTGCCACTGGACTTCATTGACTGGAAGAGAGAGTGAGGCTAATGACTTTGTGCAACTCTGCCTCACTTAAATCCAATTCATGTTCAAGTCAAGACATCATCCAGCAAGTCACTGGTCCTCTTCAAAGGGTGAACAAAAAACAACAACGACCTTTGTAACATCACTCCAGTTCTAAGTACTTTTCCATAATTAATCTAATGTCTATGATTGATTGGTTGATTGAGACTTAATCTCACCTCATTAAAATATCAAGATATCTTATCATTTACTTTAAATGGAGTGGGGATGACTTGACTGAATAAATCAATCAACTCTACCTTTAGGCAAACACAAGGGTAACAATATATCAGATATGGGACGGGACAGCTTTATTTAACACCCCAGAAAATGACATCAAAAACTCACAGGAGCCAATAAACAGTTATTGAAATCCCATCTTGAGTACTCAAATAGCCCAGCAGCCCTTCCCCCAGGTCCTCTGGAAGTGAATAGAACTTGGAATTGTTACTGGGGCAGACCTTTGGCATTGTGCTGGGTCCCTGGCCCTCCTACAATTTTCTATCTCATCTAGGGGGCGGAGCCAAGATGGCGGAGTAGAAAGACGCACATACACATAGCTCCGAACCCACAACCCACAGAACGGCTAGAGGGGACCAACCCACGGTGAATTCTGCACCCAGATGCCACGTAATATTGGAGTGAGGGAGATTTTTGTTCCGGAGAGACCTGCAAACCTCTCGCGGGGGGTCCTTCGCGCTGTGGACTGGGCGCCGGGACTGGGAGCTGAGTGCAGCCCTGCAGCGGCCGCGACACCGTGAAGAAAAGATCCGAGCGGGCTATGGAGACGAGATATCCTGTGGCCACGAGGGTCCCTCCACCCACAGAGGGACCTGCAAACCTCCCGCAAAAGGTCTGTCGCGCTGCAGACACGGAGCCCAGCGGCAGCCGCGGCTCCGAGAGGTACAGATCCAAGCAGGCTTTAGGGACGGGATCTCCAGCGGCGGCACAAGCCCCCCCACCCACAGGTGACGAGGGTCGGTGAGAGAGTCTCTTTGGCGGGTCGAGAGGGGAGTGGGGTGCCCCCATGGCTCGGGCCCCCCTGGGAGATAGAAGCTGAGAGGCGGCTACAGACAGGGGCTCCCCAAGCGGGTGGGAGCCTGGATCCATTGTGGAAGGTCTGTGCATAAACCCCCTGAGGGAACTGAGCCTGAGAGGCAGCCCTGCCCCGACCTGACCATCTGAACTTAATTCTCACACTGAATAGCAGCCCTGCCCCCGCCAAAAGCCCTAAGGCAGGAAGCAGCATTTGAATCTCAGTCCCCAAACGCTGGCTGGGAGGACCAGGAGGCGAGGTGGGTGTGAGGAGAATATTCAGAGGTCAAGCCACTGGCTGGGGAGAATGCCCAGAAAAGGGAAAAGAAATAAAACTATTGAAGGGTACTTTCTCGGAGAAAAGACACCTCCTCCCTTCCTTTCTGACGAGGAAGAACAACACTTACCATCAGGCAAAGACACAGAAATCAAGGATTCTGTGTCCCAGCCCACCCAATGGGCTCAGGCCATGGAAGAACTCAAAAAGAATTTTGAAAGTCAAGTTGGAGAGGTGGAGGAAAAACTGGGAAGAGAAATGAGAGGAATGAAAGAGAAGCATGAAAGGCAGATCAGCTCCCTGCTAAAGGAGAACCAAAAAAATGTTGAAGAAATTAACACCTTGAAAACTAGCCTAACTCAATTGGCAAAAGAGGTTCAAAAGGCCAATGAGGAGAAGAATGCTTTCAAAAGCAGAATTAGCCAAATGGAAAAGGAGATTCAAAAGCTCACTGAAGAAAATAGATCTTTCAAAACTGGAATGGCACAGATGGACGCTAAGGACTTTATGAGAAAGACAGATATCACAGAACATAGCGTGAAGATTCGAAAAATGGAAGATAATGTGAAATATCTTATTGGAAAAGCAACTGACCTGGAAAATAGAATCAGGAGAGACAATGTAAAAATTCTGGGACTACCTGAAAACCATGATCAAGAGAAGAGCCTAGACATCATCTTCCATGAAATTATCAAGAAAAACTGCCCTGAGATTCTAGAACCAGAGGGCAAAATAAATATTCAAGGAATCCGCAGAACACCGCATGAAAGAGATCCAAAAAGAGAAACTCCTAGGAACATTGTGGCCAAATTCCAGAACTCCCAGGTGAAAGAGAAAATATTGCAAGCAGCTAGAAAGAAACAATTCAAGTATTGTGGAAATACAATCAGGATAACACAAGATCTAGCACCCTCTACATTAAGGGATCGAAGGGAATGGAATAGGATATTCCAGAAGTCAAAGGAACTAGGACTAAAACCAAGAATCACCTGCCCAGCAAAACTGAGTATAATACTTCAGGAGAAAAAATGGTCTTTCAATGAAATAGAGGATTTTCAAATTTTCTTGATGAAAAGACCAGAGCTGAAAAGAAAATTTGACTTTCTAACACAAGAATGAAGAGAACCATGAAAAGGTGAACAGCAAAGAGAAGTCATAAGGGACTTACTAAAGTTGAACTGTTTACATTCCTACATGGAAAGACAATATTTGTTACTCTTGAAACATTTCAGTATCTGGGTACTGGGTGGGAGTACACACACACACACACATGCACACACGCATACATACATAGAGACAGAGTGCACAGAGTGAATTGAAGAGGATGGGATCATATCTTTAAAAAAAAATGAAATCAAGCAGTGAGAGAGAAATATTGGGAGGAGAAAGGGAGAAGTTGAATGGGGCAAATTATCTCTCATAAAAGAGGCAAGCAAAAGACTTATTAGTGGAGGGATAAAGAGGGGAGGCAAGAGAAAAACATGAGGTCTATCTCATCACATTCCACTAAAGGAAAGAATATAATGCACACTCATTTTGATAGGAAAACCTATCTCATAATACAGGAGAGTGGGGGACAGGGGCACAAGCAGGGTGGGGGGGAGGATGGAGGGGAGGGCATGGGGAGGAGAATGCAATCCGAGGTCGACACTCATGGGGAGGGAAAGGATCCTAAGAGAATAGAAGTAATGGGGGTCAGGATAGGATGGAGGGAAATATAATTAGTCCTATACAACACAACTAGTATGGAAATCATTTGCAAAACTACACAGATTTGGCCTATATTGAATTGCTTGCCTTCCAAAGGGAAGGGGTGGGGAGGGAGGGAGCTAAAGAAGTTGGAACTCAAAGTGTTAGGATCAAATGTAATGTTCTTACCACTGGGAAATAAGAAATACAGGTTAAGGGGTCAAGAAAGCTATCTGGCCCTACAGGACAAAAGAGAAGACGGAGACAAGGGCAGAGAGGGAGGATAGAAGAGAGAGCAGATTGGTCACAGGGGCAATTACAATGCTTGGGTTTGGGGGGGGGAGGGGATAAAAGGGGAGAAAATTTGTAACCCAAAATGTTGTGAAAATAAATGTTAAAAGTTAAATTAAAAAAAAAAATTTTTCTATCTCATCCCTCCTAGATTCAGTGCCACCCTGTGATTGGGATTTCCTCCAGAAGACTGATGAACTTTGGGGGCTTGTGAACAAGCAGTCCCCTTCCTATTGGATGGGCATTGTCCAATGAACTAAGTGATTCTGCTTTCCAAGTAGGACATTGCAGGGAAAAGATGTGGACAACAAGGCTCTCCTTTGTCCAGGGAAATGTGCTTCCCTCTCTTTAGAAGCTCCCATTCCTAAAGTGTTGAGGTCAGGAAATTTTAAACTTGGGCTACTGAAGGGGTCCACACATGTCTTTACAGAAATTTCATCCATGTCTTGATGGCTGCTATCTCCTGGGCAGGAAATGTCTCCTCTCACCTGTAACTCCCATGCATAAAATAATGTACTCCCATGGAGTTGTGGATAGAAGGTTTAGCTGAGGAGTCAGGAAGACCTGGTCCTCAATTCTGCCTCACGTACTGCTTAGCTATGTGACCTCATGACCTCTCTGGGCCTCTACATCTCTTTCCCAACCCTGAACAGAAAATAGCAATTTGCAGAAGCTCCTAGTCAGCCTGAGAGGGGAGTTCCTGAACTGGCAGCTTTTCTTCTACCCTCCTGTTTCCTTTTCTGAAGACCTTGCCAAGCCTCCATAATATTGCTCAGATAGAACAGGTATAAGGCGAGTGAATGGCCAGTCTGTTACCAAGGCCAGTCAATTTCACCTCTGCATCATCTCTTAAATAAGCCCCCTTCTCTCTCTTGACACTGTCCTCACCCTGATGGAGGCACCCATTGCCTCCCACCTGGACTGTTGCAACCAGGCCTGCCTGCCTCAAACCTCTCCCCACTTCAACCCATCCTCCATTGGGCCTTCAAAGTGATCTTCTTAAAAGGCAAGTCTAGCACCCCTTCCCTGACCCCCTACTCAATAAATTCCAGGGGTTCCCTATAGCCTCAAGAAAAAAATACAAAATGCTCTATTTGGCACTTAAAGCCTTTCATCACCTATCCCCTTGCCTACCTTTCCAATGTTCTTACACCTTTCTCCCCCACACATACTCTTCCATCCCATAACACTGGCCTCCTGGCTGCTCCACAAACAACACACTCTATCTCTCAGCTCTGAGCATTCTAGAAGAGGCTCAGATCAGCTATTAAATGTGGTTGCACTGGGAGCCAAGGACAGACTGGACATAGATTCATGACTCTACAAGAAGTCTAGCAAAAAGACTACACCATGCCTAAGGGCAACTTCTTGACCACTCCATGAATGAGAGAAAATGACTTCCAGCAACCAGGAGCTGTGAGTAGCCGCATGTTCCTCTAAGCTTGAACCTACTTTCCCCTGGACTCTGTATGTACTGATGAGCATGCCACCCATGCCTCGCCTTGAACTACTGACCTCCCCAGCTTCCTTTAAGAACCAACTAAAATCCTACTTCCTACAGGAAGCCTTCCCCAACCCCTCTTAATCCTAATGTCTTCCTTCTGTTAATAATTTTCTAGTTATCTTTTCTTGGGCCATGGATCCCTTTGGCAGGTTGTTGAAGCCTAGGGATGCCTTCTCAGAATGTTTCTAAAAGCATAAAATAAAATCCATAGGATTAAAAAGGAAACTATATTGAATTTTTTTTTAAAGTTCATGGATCCCAGATTAAGAATCACTGATCCTTTCAGTTTGTAATTTGACATGCAAAGACCTGTGCTTAACAGAAAGGGAGATAGAAGGCAAACAAGATGCAGTTCATAACCCTGAAGGAATTTAAAATTTAGTGGGAGTGATCTCTATGTAGTCTTAGTATGAATTATGTTCTTAGTATGTAATTAGCATGACAGTATAAACTAAAATGTAAGTACATGAAAGAGAGAGAGGTATAAGTTAGGTTTTTCTGAAGAGAAAGAAGTTGAACTGAGCCTTGAAAGAAGAACTTGAGTCTCAACCAGGAGAGATCTGGCTGGGAAGGTGGAATTGTAGGTGGATGAGGGCATGCTTATTAGAGGAGGATTCAGAAGCACTGAGTGCAGAGTTTGAACAGGCTGTGGCAGTAGTTTAGATGAAAAATGAGGGGCCTGAGCTAGGGTCATGGTTCATGGTAATGAAAAGGATAAATTTGGGAGGGATAATGGAGTTAGCAGAGTTTACCATTCAGCTGGACGGAGGGGTGGAAGAGAGGAAAGGAGGGTTCAAAGATGACTGTGATTTGAATCGTGGGTGACTAAGAGAATGATGGTACCCCAGACAGGACCTATGCCCTTACCTAAGGTTAGGTGCCAGGAAGGAAGGTCAGGAGCCCAGAATGTCAGGCACACAAGTTCTCCTAGGGAAAAGAGAAAAGCTTTACTCATCACTCTCCTGCTTGCTTTCAAGTCTTTTCTCCCATTTTCTTCTTTGGAGGAAGCTAAATGCCAGTGGTTTGTGAAAAGTCCACTTGGCAGTGACCCCTCACTACTCCCTCCCTTCCCCTCTCTGCTTTCACTTGGGCCCCATGTTCTCCTGTGTAGCCTACCTGGGGACCTCTTTTCTCATCCTTAATTCCTGGTGCCACCCAGAGTAAAATTAAAACAACAAAACAAAAACTTGAGGGTGTAGGGCTTGTCTCCTGCTTTTCATAGTGGATGTTTATATCCAGTCCAGTGGTTTGTTTGGTTTTTTGTCTGGCTCAGGACCTACAGGCTGGTGATGTATTGGGCTTTTTAGGTAAATATACAGATATCATCTGGGGCCATCTCCAGTCATCCTGATTCGTATCTGGCCACTGGACCCAGATGACTCTAGGAAAGAAAGTGAGGCTAGTGACTTTGCACATCCCTGCATCACTTAAATCCAATTCTCTTGGAAGTCACAGCATCATCTTCCTGATGTCATGGTCCTCTTCGAGAACGAAGGACAAACAACATTCCTATTTATCCTGTATATAACTTGCTTTGTAAATATTTGTTTACATGATGATTTCCCCCATTAGATTGTAAGCTCCTGAAGGCAGGGACTGTCTTTTGCCTGTTTTTGAATCCCCAGCACTTAACAAAGTGCCTGGCACACAGTAGGTACTTAATAAACATTTATGGACTGATTAAATAAAGAGTATCTGTCAAACAGCCCAAGAGTGATTTTGCCTTGGGGAAGGGTGATTTGGAGGGAAGAAGGGTATAATAGGACTTTATGTTTTAGTATTTGTTCATGAGGGTTCTGTGGGGTACATGGGGAAAGTGCATGCCTTTGTGGGAGTTAGGACTTAATTACTCACGTTTAGGGAAACCAAAGAGGAATAGAGGAAATAAGCACTTACATAATGCTTACTATGTTCCAAGTACTGTATTACACTTAAAAATAATAGCTAATCATAGTAATCTAGTATTAAAATTAGATAAATCCAAAGATTCAAGCTTTAGGAACAAGAACTCACTATTTGACAAAACTGCTGGGAAAATTGGAAGACAATCTGGAAGAAATTAGGCATAGAACAACATCTCACACCATATACCAAGAGAAGCTCAAAATGAGTACATGATTTAGACAGAAAGGGTCTATATAAGCAAATTAAGGAAGCATGGAAAATTTTATGTGTCAGACCTATCAATAAAGGAAGAATTTATGACCAAACAAGAGATAGAGAGGATCATGCAAAGTAAAGTGGATATTCTTGATTACATGAAATTAAAAAGATTTTTGCACCAAAAAACCTCTAATATAGCCAAAATTAGAAGGAAAACAGGAAAGGCAGCTAAGTGGTACAGTAGATAGAGCATCAGCCCTGGAAACAGGCAGATCTGAGTTCAAATCTGGCCTTGGACACTTACTTACCATGTGACCCTGGGCAAGTCACAATGCTGGTTGCCTCCAAAAAAAAAAGAAAGAAGGAAGGAAGCTGGGGGAAAACTTTACAGTAAATGTCTCTGAAAAAGGCCTCATTTCTCAAATATGTAGGAAACTGAGCCTAATGTATAAAAGTAAGAGCCATCTCCCAATTGATAAATGGTCAAAGGATATGAACAGGCAGTTTTCAGAAGAAGAAATCAAAGCTATCAATAATCATATGGGGAAAATGCTATAAATCACTAATAATTAGAGAAATGCCCATTAAAAAATATATGTGAGGTGCCACCTCACATATATCAGACTGACTAACAGGACATAAAAAGAAAATGACAAATGCCAGATTTGGAAAAATAGGGACACATGCATTGTCAATAAAGTTGTGAACTGGTCCAACCATTGTGGAGAGCAATTTGGAACTATGCCAAAACGGCAATCAAACTGTGCATACCCAAAGAGATCATAAAAAGGGAAAAAGGACCTACTTGTACAAAAATATTTATAGCAGCTCTTTTTATGGTGGCAAAGAATTGGAAACTGAGGAGATATCCATCAATTGGGGAATGGCTGAACAAGTTGTGGTATATGAATGTAATGGAATACTATTGTGCTGTAAGAAATGATGAGGCGGTAGAATTCAGAAAAACCTGGAAAGACTTACATGAACTGATGCTGGGTGAAGTGAGCAGAACCAAAACATATAGTACACGGTAACAGCAACATTGTGAGATGATCAACTATGAATGACTTAGAGATTCACAGCAATACAATGATTCCCAAGGTCTCATGAGGAAAAATGCTATTCACATCCAGAGAAAGATGGAGGCTGAATACAGATCAAAGCATACTATTTTTCACTTTCTGTATTTTTCATAGCTGTTTTTCTTTTGATCTATTTCTTCTTTCACAACATGATTAATATGGAAATGTGCTTTACCTGACTGAACATGTATAATCTATGTCAAATTGCTTACCATCCTACGAAGGGGGGATGTGAGGAAAGGAGGAAGAAAATTTGGAACTCAAAATTTTTAAATGAATGTTAAAACTGGCCTTTATATGTAACTAGAAAAAATAAAATACTATTAGAAAAACAAAGAATAAGATAAAATTAAATGGAGGTAATAGTTCTGCCTCCCATGGTTGCTATTTTGCAAACCTTAAAGTACTATAGAAATATGTACATATAGAAATATGAGGGACTGTTATTACTATGTGCCTATATGATTTTAAGCTCCTTGAGACTTATGAGTTGCCCTTTGTGGAGGGATCCAGTCCTGTGGCTTCATCGCTCCAAAATATGCCTCTTTTCAGCTCCATTGGTCCTAGTTGGGCCCTCTGGAGCCAAGCAGATCAAATTCAAGCAAGTAAATTCTCATCCACAGGAAAGACCTTCAAATACATGCAAAAAGCTGTCATACCTCCCTTCCACCCCCAAATCTTCTCTTCTCCAAGTTAAAAATCCTTCAGCGGATCTTTATCTGAGAGATCTTCAGGCCCTTTGCCCTCCTATTCCTGGGCATTAATGTAGTCATGCATTCTTTGTTACTATATTACACTGCATACTGAACTTGGGGTCTGCCAACTCTCCAAGAACTTTTTCAGGTGGCTATTAGTCATATCTCCTTTTTCCTGTACTTGTCAGGTCATATTTTTTTAACACAAATGTAAGATTTTATATCTATTCCTGTCAAATGCCATAGCTTCTCAGACCCAGAGGACTTCCCTCTACACAGGTGGTCTACCACTTCCTGCTACTGCTCATTGCAAGCCTCCTCAGATGAGAATTGGAACCATAGATCTTCAAACTGCCCAGGTACCTGGAACCTTCCATCTTCTGCTGGGCACAGTATGTCCCCTGAGAAAAGGTGGCAAGGGGCCAGACTGGGCATCTTCTATCTGTCCCAAAGCAATCACTTCCATCTATGCTAGCACAAGGCAACTTCTACCTCCTACTGTCAGCCCAATTTGACAACTGAGATGTGGAGAACCTCTAGTACAAAGAGAAGCAACCCTCCCTTTGATTTCAGGTCTCTCATCTCCTGCTGTACCTGTCCTGTGAGGGTAGAGGATGGTACCCTCCACTCAATGATGAATATTCTTACAGCTGGTCATGCTCTTCACATCTCAGTGACTCTGAACTCTGGTAGATAATCCAAACCCCACTCAACACCACCTACTACCCAGTCTCTCATCCCCATCCTCCTCAACCCTCCCACTCCAAAGTTTCATCCTCATTCCACCCAGGTTTTCTGCTGTGCCTTCTAGAATGCCCTGTTCCATAAGCAACAAACTTCCCCTCATCTTAAATCTCTTCTTCTCCTACTCCTATCTATTAGCTCTCACTGAAATGAGGCTACTCCCAATAGCTGTTGTCCATAGACATAGGAAGAGGTCACACCTCTTCCTTCCATGGAGAGTTTAGTACCTGGCTCACAATTTTTCTCTCCTCCCCAACTCCTCCTGTCATACTAGGGAACTTCAACACACATATAGACTATCTCTCAAATGCCTTAACCACTCCATTCCTCAACCTACTCACCCTCCTTGAGCTGTACCCAACTTTAACCCCACACAAAGGTGGTCATACCCTTGATCTTTCCATCACCCACAAATGTACCACTTTTATGTTCAAGGATTCTGAAATACCCTTATCTACTGGCTTTTCATTTCTCCTTCTGTCCTCCCCAACAAAACTCTACTCTTCATCCACACTATGATCTCCAATCCCTTGATCCCTTACTCCTCTCCCAGGGCATCTTCCCTACATTAGCCACACCCTCTTCTTCTCCCCATCTTGACTACTTGGCAAACCAATTCAACTCTACTCTCTTGAATCCCTAGCCTCCTTATCACCAATTATGCCAAGCCAAGCCTCAGTCTTGGATCATTCCCACCACTCACCACCTTCACTCCTACACACGTACTGCTAAACAAAGATGGAGAAAGTCATGTAACTCTCTGACTAGTCCACTACAAAGTTATGCTATCCAACCTCAACTCTGCCTTCCCTGCTGCTCAGCAATACCACCTTTGTCCATTCAGCCTCCTACTCACTACAGAGGCTCTTCCAAACCTTTTCAGGCCTCCTCAAACCTCCCATGGCTTCCCATATCCCCACCCTCTCAACCAAGAACCTTGCTTCATATTTTACTGATAAAAATTGAGGCCATTCAGCTGTGAGCTTCCTCTTTTCCTCTCTTTCTCATCTCCTACCACTCAGGTGCCTCCTGCCACTCTCTCCTTCTTTACCCCTGTCTCACATAATGAAGTGCCTTACCAAAGCTAACCCCTCTACTTGTTCAAGTGATACCACTCTATCCCGTCTCCTCCAACAGATTGCCCCGTCTGTCATCCCCACTCTATCACTTACCCTCAATCTCTTCCTGTCTACTGACTCACTTCCCACTGCCTACAAGCATGCCCATGTCTTCTGCATCCTGAAAAAAACCCTTATCTCCTCCTTCCATCCTCAATATTATCCTATAGCTCTTTGAAGCTAAACTCCTCAAAAAAGTCATCTACAATAGGAGCCTATACTTTCTCTCCTCTCACTCTCTTAACTTCTTTAGAATCACTGAAACTGCTCTCTCCAAAATTACTAATGATCTCCAACGACCTTTTCTCAGTTCTCATTCTTTGACTGCTCTGCAGCCTTTGACACTGTTGATCACCTTCTCCTCCTTGATGCTCTCTTCTCTCTAGGTTTTCCAGATTTTGTATTTCTCCTACAACCTCCCTGATTACTTCTTCTCTGCCTCTTTGCTAGATCCTCCTCCAGGTCACATCCTTTAATCATAGGTGACCCTCAGGGTTTTGTCCTGGGCCCTCTTCTCTTCTCTCTCTATACCACTTCACTTGGTGATCTCCTTAGCTCTCATGGATTTAATTACTATCTCTATGCTGATGAGTCTCACATGTTCCTCTCCTGCCCCAAACTCTCTGCTGACCTCCAATCTCACATCTCCAACTGCCTTTCAGACATCTTGAATTAGATGTCCAGTAGACATCTTAAACTCACTACATCTAAAACAGAAATCATTATCTCCCCCCCCCAAACCTTCCTACTTCCTACCTTCCCCATTACTATAGAGGGCAATACCAGCTTCCTTCAGGCTCACAACCTAGGAGTTATCCTGAATTCCTCAATAGTTGTCATATTCAAGTTGTTAACAAAACCTGCTACTTTCACATTTGCAATATCCCTTGAATACCCCTTCCCAGCCCCCCCCTTCTCTCCTCTGACACTGCTACCACCCTGATATAGACACTCATCACTAATGCCTGGACTATCACAATAGCTGCTGGGGGGAGGGGAGGTCTCCCTGCCTCAAGTCTCTCCTCACTCCAATCCACTCTGTATTCAGCCACCAAAGTGATTTTCTTTAAACAAAAGTCTGATCATGTCACATGACTCCCCTTCTCCCCTTCAATAAACTCTTGTTTCCCGGAGCAAATACGAAATGCTGTTTGGCATTCAAGCTCTTTATCACCTAGCCCACTCCTACCTTTCCAGTCTTATACCTTACTCCCCAAGTCATACTTTTCAATCCAGGGACAATAGCCTGAAGGCCCATCCATGAAAAAGACCCTCCATCTTTTAGCTCTGGGCATTTTCTTTGGTTCTCCCCCATCTTTAGAATGTTCTCCCTCATTCACTGACTACTGACCTCCCTGCCTTCTTTTAAGTCCCAACTAAAATCTTATCTCCTGTAGCAAGCCATGCCCAATACTTTATCATTCCTGTGCATTCCCTCTATTCTTTATTTCCTATTTATCCTGTTGGTTACTTTCAATCTGGTTTAGCACTCTGCTGAGATGCTTTTATCAGACTGTGGCTGCCATACATGCTATCGCTTTTTGGAGCCACAGGTGAAAGCTGGGTGGTAGGTGGACACTAAAGGTGGATGAGAAGCCTTGAAAAGAACTTGGCAAGCCCTCACATCAGAGATGCTAGTCCTCCTTGAATACCCCCTACACTCTAGTGTATGCGGATAACAGTCAGGTCTCAAATCCATCAGTGAGTTAGTTGCATGTCTACTCCAACTATGTGAAGCCTTTCCCCAGTGGAGGGGGCTGATGAGAACAATTTGTTTCAATGACCATGAAGGTGGCTGAAGCAGGCACTGTGGATTGCTTAGAGCTTGATTGGCCATCAAAGATGTTACAGTCATCCACTGCATCTCAGGCCATCTCTGATTATCAAGTTCTGTCTTGCTACTGGATTTTGATGACTGGAAAAGAAATGACTTTCTGCAACTCTGCCTCGCTGAAATACAATTCATGAACAATTATCCCATGATGTCATTGGTCCTCTTCAAGAAAAGACGAACATCAATTATTCCCATAAATAGTTTACTTTATATACGTATATATATATATATGTTTGCATATTGTCTCCCCCATTAGATTGTATGTTTCTTGAGAGCAGGGACTGTCTTCTGCTTCAAAATCCCCAGCATTTAACATGGTGCCTTGCTTATAGAAGGCACTAAATAAATGTTGATTGATTGACTGATTGATCAAATGCCAACATATTTGATTTGGCCCAATCTTCTAGCCTGTTGAGAGGTTATGGGATCCTGACTATCCACTTTCCCACCTAGCTTCATATCTATATATTTGATCATCAATGCCTTTATCCAAGCCATTTATTTTTTTTAAATTGTAAATATGAGGTCTTATTGGACATTGGTAGTGGGTTTGGGGAGGAAAAGAAAGGGAGAGATGGTTCCAACAGGAGGATTTTTCCTCAAAATTTGGCTTTGGATCAGGCCTACTTATGCATACCTCAATATTTATACAATTTTTACAATCTCATCCATGTGGGGATACCCTCCAATGACATGCATCGTAGTATACCTTGGCCTGGGATAATTTTGTCCATAATCAGCTGTAAATCAAGCACAGAGAGCCCACCTAACATGCTGGTATGGGTACGGGGAAGTGGGTAGATCTTCTTCTGGACCTCTAGGCATTGAATGGATACCAACCAAGTACATAGGCTTTCCATTGTTTGGGTCATGCTTTTACTACATAATAGTCTCACTGCCAAATTAAATTCTTTATTCTTCTTCCTTTGCAAGATTCAAGAATTTATTAAGTCCTTACTGTGTGCTAGGCACTCAGTTAAGCACTAAGAATTGGAAAACAAGGAGAAAGCAAGGCAGTTCCTTCCCTGAAGGAACTTAGATTCTTCTAAGAAGAAAGATAATACATAAAAGGGACCTGAAGGGGGGAGCAGGGAAAAGGGACACAGTGAAGGGGAATGGCAGAAGATGAGTCAGCAGTGGAGCCTGGTTGGCATCCTTCTTACATTGGAGGTTCTGGGAGGAGCCCACCTCTAACTCCACAAACATTAATTAGTTATGATGGGCCAGACACTGTGGTTTCAGCAACAAAAATAAAGCCCTCCTCACCCTACCCGAGTTTCCTTTCACTGCGGATATCTGGCATGTACACAAGTAAAGAAATACAAAGCCATACAAACTCATTTCAAGAGGAAGAGAATGCTGGGAGCAACTCATGTAGGAGGTGACCCTGGAGACCTAGCTGTTGAATTGAACTAAATAGGCCAGAGCTCTGTTCAAAAGCATACTAAGGTCAACATGGAGAGAGTATCAGTGCTAAGAACATCTGAAGTCAGCCAGAGTATGGAGAAGGTAGGAGTTGACTGCCAAGAGAAGATGAAGCCTTGACAGGGTTTAGGAATGAGGTTGTTTGCCGCTAGCACCAAGCAGCTCCCAGATCTACCTTGATTCCCTAATTCGCTCAGATCTGGAACTAGGTTGCAGTGGCTGGTAGTCAGACAGCACTCGCAGCCAGGAGCCCCCTGTCTGGCATGCCAGTCTTTCCACACTGCCCCACCATTGGCTCCTACCAAAAGGTCATGTAAACAGACTCAAGCCAGTGGGAGCAGGCAGTACTCCAAATACTCATTTGGGTTTTCTGGCCTGGAGGCAAACTTCTCTCCTGGAGCTGGCCACCTAAACTCTCATCCAGGATACTGCATGACCTTCACTTGTAGCTGAATTGGCAACTTCGTGGATGCTAAAAAGGTTGGTGCCCCCCATCTTCTTGCTCACAGTGGGACAACATCTATGAGGCAGGCTGAACAAATGTCATCATACCAGGCCCCTGGGTGGAGGAACTTAGAGTGGGGAGTGGGAGGGGAGAATGCTAAGAATGGGGCTGGCTGCCACTACTCTCTCCAGCCCCAGTCTGCCCAGGGAGAAGATGAGTGAGGAATTGGAACACCTGGCACAGCCTTTCCAAAATGTGCCCTCAAATCAATTTTTTAAAAAGACAAATTCAGTTGCAGGGAAATATGGGCAGAGAGATATCCTAGGACACTGCTAAGTCACTGCTTTGGATGAGGGGAAAGTTAGTTCGGCCATCTGGTGGCTTCTGGCTATTGTCACTAATTATTCTTGCTAACTAGATACTTCTACTGCTGTGGCCAGTACCCTTAATTGCAGCTCCCCCAGGCAAAGTCCCAGTCCCCTGATCCCTAGCTCCAGCCCCTAAGGTCAGCTTTACATAGGCACAGGCAGTGGTAGCCTTTGGGATAGAATGTGAGAGATGCCTGAAAACTCTGGACTGCATGAAACTCTTCCTTCTTCCTGACAGCTAGAAATTAGTCTGTCTTTTGGGATAAGGTATTGAATGCAAAATTTATACCAAGTATATGCAATATATGTGGTTAAGGTTATTATAAGGGATAAGGTATTGAATGCAAAATAATATCAAGTATTATGGTAGAAAGGGGGGGGGGGTTAAAAAAAAGCAGCTAGGAGCTGCCCCCAACCACCTCTCATCCAAGATTCTTCCACCCCAGGGCCTGGTATGATGACAGTTCAGCCTGCCCCAAAGACGTTGACCCACTAGGAGCAGGGAGATGCTGGGGCACCAGACTCGTCAGCAAACAAAGAGGGGCAAATTCTACTACAAGTCAATATGGATGCAGTATTACCCCAATTATGATCCAAATCAACACTGCCTAGCACAGAGACCCATGAGAGGAGAATGGTAGATAATGGAGGCAGTTCCTTATGAATCTTGGATGCTCCTGTTACAAGGGTAAGACTCCATGGTTTCTGGGCCAGGGTTTGGAAAGTCTCACCTGGGCTTACTTGCCTTCACTTTAAAAAGCTGATGATCTCTCAAGGAGCATAATCAGCAAATTCCGGTTGAGCCCCTGTTGTATGTCTAGCTTTGTGCCAGCTGTGTCATAGGGGAGCCAGTAGGAGCCACCCCCTGAGAGCCCATAAGAGGAAGGGAGCAGTGGTGGCCCATAATCCTGGAGATGTGGATGGCCCAGGGCTCACTTAAGAAGAGTGTAGCAGAGTGGGAAGCAAGCTCCACCTAAAGGAAGGAAAGGAAGGAAATCCTGCTTCCAACAGCCTGTTGCTTCACCTCCCTGAGGTAGTTTCTTCCTGTTAAAGAGGACTTCAAGTGAAAAGGGAAGGGCATAGGAATACAAAATTTACCTATTTCCCAACACTGCCCAGGGCTGGCCCTGTTTGGAAACAAGCCTTGACTACACATGTAATTACACTAGTCTCTGTCCTGGAGAAATATATGTCTCAGCTCTGATTCCTGCCCTCTGGAAGCTTATCTAAGAAAGCTTTCCTGATCGAAATGGCAAGGAATCAATATAATAAAAATGACAATGCTGTTTTGTTGCTGTTTTGTCGTGTCCTACTACTCTCCGTGACCCATTTGGGGTTTTCTTGGCAAAGATACTAGAGTGGCTTGCCATTTCCTTCTCCAGAAGATTAGGGCAGCAATTAAGTGACTTGCCCATGGTCACACAGCTAGTGTCTACGGTCAAATTTGAAGGCAGGTCCTCCTGACTCCAGGACCAGCACTCTATCCACTGCACCACCTAGCTGCCCTCAAAAATGACAATACTGCCTAAATTAATTTACTTATTCAGTGCCACACTGGTCAGACTACCAATCTATACTATTATATAGAACTACTATAGACTACTATCTATACTATTGTATAGATCTAGAAAGAATAATAACAAAAGTCACCTGGAGGAACAAAAGGTCAGAAATATCAAGGGAAACAATGAAAAAAAAATGTGAAGGAAGGTGGCCTAGCAGTACCAGATTATAAACCTGCAATCATCAAAACAATCTAGTACTGGCTAAGACATAGAGTGATGGATCAGTGGAATAGATTAAGTACACAATACTCAGTAGTAAATGACCATAGTAATCTTGTGTTTCTCCTTCATTCTTGAACAGGGCCATGACATCAAGATGATGGCATGACTTGCAGTTGACTTTGATTTGAGTGAGGGAGGTCTGTGCAAGGTCACCAACTTCACTTTCTTCTCTTGAGCCATCTGGGTGCAGTGGCCTGATATTTATCAGGATGACTGGAGATGGCCTAGGATGCAATGCAAGACCCTGGCCCTTTCAGGCTAAGGTCATATCACATTCTCACTTTGAGCAAGATATACCCATTCTAGAGTTTGATAAACCCAAAGATCCAAGCTTTTGGGCAAGAACTCACTATTTGACAAAAACTCCTGGGAAAACTGGAAAGCAGTTTCGCAGAACCTAGGTGTAGACCAACATCTCACACTATATACTAAGATAAGGTCAAAATGAGTACTTGATTTAGACATAAAGGGTGATATCATAAGGAAATTAGGAAAGTATGGAAAAATTTACCTGGAAGATCTATGGATAAGTGAAGAGTTTATGACCAAACAAGAAATAGAGAGGATCATGGGAAGTAAAATGGATAATCTCAATTACATGAAATTAAAAGGGTTTTGCAAACACACACACAACACCTAGTGCAGAAAAAATTAGAAGGAAAGCAGGCAGCTGGGAGAAAACTTTATATTAAGGCCTATATAAAGGTCTCATTTCTCAAATTTATAGGGAACCAAGACAAATGAATAAAAATAAGAGGCATCTCTCAGCTGATAAATGGTCAAAGGATATGAACAGGCAGTTTTCAAAAAAAAAATCAAAGCTATCAATAATCATGTGAAAAAATGCTCTAAATTAATAATTAATAATAATAATAATTATATACTAAATAATATAATATATAAAATATTCATTTTATATATTATATTGTAATTATTATATAAATATAAATTTATATAAATATTATATAAAATAAATACTATATAAAAATTATATATAAATATATAAATAAAAAATGTAAACATAAAATATAATTATTATATAATAATATAATATACTAAATTAATAATTAATAATACATTAATGCTCTAAATAATTAGGGAAATGTCCATAAAAGGTACCACCTTACACCTATCAGATTGGCTAATATGACAAAAAAAGGAAAATCACAAATCCCGGAGGGGATAGGGGAAAATAGGGACACTGATGCACTGTTGGCTGAGTTGAAAACTTCTCCAACCATTTTGGAGAGCAATTTGGAACTATACCCAAATGGCTATAAAATTGTGCTTTCCCTGTGACCCAGCAATATCATTACTAGGTCTGTATCCAAAAGAGATCAAAGGAAAGGGGAAAAAAACTTACATGCACAAAAATATTTATAGCAACTCTTTTTGTTGAGGCTAAGAATTAGAAAATGAGGGGATATTCAGGAATTACTGAACAAATTATGATATATGATTGTCATGGAATACTCTTGTGCTTTAAGAAATGAAAAGCAGGATGGTTTCAGAAAAATCTGGGAAGACTTATACGAACTAATGCAAAGTGAAATGAGGAGAACCAAGAGAACAGTGTACACAGTAACAGCAATATTATAGAATGATCAGCTGTGAAAGACTTAGCTACTCTGATAAAAAAAAAAATGATCCACAGTAATTTCAAAGGATTCATAATGAAAAATGCTATCCACCTTCAGAAAGAGAACTGATGAACTCTGAGTGTTGACTGACATACACTTCCCCCACCTTTCTTTACTTTGCTTGGTTTTTTTTCGTTTGTTTCCCAATGTGATGTATAGAAATATGTTTTACATGACTTCATGTGTATAACGGTGCCATATTTCTTGCCTTCTTAACTGGGAGAGGGGAGAGGGAATGGAAGGGAAAGAATTAAGAACTGAAAATTTTTTAAATTAATGTTTAAAAAATGACCAAAAAATAAATTTTAACAACTTTGAAATAAACAAATACAGCAAGTACACACTATAAAAGCAGTAGGCCTAAGCTAAGGCTCTCACCAAGGGGCCAAAGGAAATAGACCTGCAAGGACCCTGCTGTAAGGACTGCCTTTTGGGCTAGGGGAGAGGAGTCTGAGCCTAAATTTGGGAACGTCCTGCCTTCTGGCCTGATCTCCTAAGGATGGCTTTGGGAGAGAGCACATAAGTGAAACCCAAGTGTCATAATGCTATTTAATTATTAAACTTTTAGTAGTTGTAAAATGTCAGACATTGATAGGGTGCTTTAAAGTTTGGAAAGCAATTTACATATGTTATCTCATCTGATCCTGACAAACCTAGGTGCTATTTTTTGGTAGGTGCTATTTTTATTCCTATTTTTTAGATAAAGAAATTGAGCCTCAGAGAATTTGAGTGACTTGCCCAGGGTCATATAGCTAGAAAGTATATGAAGTGGAATTTGAAGTCAATGTCTCCAAGACTAACACTCTGACCACTGAACCACACAGTCTCCCAACAAATAAGCATTTATTAAGCGCCTTCTATGTGTCAGGCATTGTGCTAAGCCCTTTACAAATACTCTCTCACTTAATCCTAATAACAATCTTGCAAGGTAGGTGCTATTATTATCCTCACTTTACAGGTGAGGAAACTGAGGCAGATAGAGGTTAAGTGACTTGCCTAAGGTCACATAGCTAGAAAGTTTTTAAGGCTGGATTTGAACTCAGGTCTTCCTGACTCCAAGAAGAACACTGGTTCTATACACTATACCATACCATCTCCCATTTAGTAAGTACTTACTACATATTTTGAAAAATGACAGTCTCTGTAACCTACACCTACTCAGACATGCCCTCAAACATTAACCACCAAGTCATGGGTGTGCCCAGGAGATGGACATGGTCAACAACAACAAAAACCACAAAGAGGTCAAGTGTATGTTGTCCCAAAAAGTCAAATAAAGGTATTAAAGCTTAATACTGCACTAAGACTTTGGGGATACCCTGAACTTGAACTTCAAGAGCTTAAACTTCACTGAGACTTTTGGGACACCCTGCAGAACAGGAACTGAGAGAAGGTCAGCAGAGATAATGGTTAACAAGCCCTCCATAATGTGGAGGGAGGCTGCGGTTTCATGCTAACTGCCCATTCCTCTCTGCCTTTTGGTCAAAGTCAGTGCTACTATGCCATCCCCTTAGAATGCCCAGCTCCCTTCAAAGCCCAACCCCTGAGCCATCTTCCATGGGGAACCTTTCCCCAAGGGAATCATGTCCTTAGCCGGTCAAGCTCTCTTAAGGCCTCCTCCAGGTCTAATGTTTTGAATGGTGGTCCCTGAGGGGAGGAACTGTTGTGCTTTTCTCTGTGTGTTTCCAGGGTCTAGCACAATGCCTGGTATACAGTAGATACTCCATAAATGTTTGTTGAATTGGTTAAAAGAGCTTCAATAGCTTCAGTCAAGAGATGAGGTCAAAAACTAGACCTCAAGGGACTGAGAAGTGAATAGGGTTTGGGGGAGGGAGAGGGAACATTTTTGAAATAAAGATGATGTAAAAAACATCAGAAGGATGTTTTTTCTTTTAAGAGAGAAGTGTATGGGAACAAAGACTTCAATAATTTCAATGGAAATAATAAAAAACCTGAAAGTGACCAAGCCAGGCAGGTCAGAGAACAGAAGAAAAAACAGAGAGGTGGGGGACCATGAGTATGGAATGACATCTATGCAAGTCACATAGGGTCACTGTGTCATTTGGCTTTGCTGGACTGTTTTGAATTTTTGGTAGAAGGGAAGGCTCATTGGGTAAGGGATAGGAGAAGGGTATATGTAGAAATTAGTGGGATATTAAAAACAAAAGACATTAGTTTAAAAAAAACAAAAAGGGAGTGAATGGGAGGTGAGGACACATGTATAGGTCACTTTTTTCTAAGGGTGCGACTGTATAAGGAAGAAGACATAGAAGATAGACAAGAAGATAGACATAGAAGAAGACATAGAAGATAGAAGAGAGGTTTTTGGTTTTTTTAAAGGGGAAGGGTAGAGAAACCTGAGCATCTTTAAGACATCAGGAAAAGCATCAGTGGATAAGGAGAGGAAAAAGGAACTGAATGATGGCAGGGGCAAGTGCCTGAAGGACAGAGGCAAGACCTCAAGTGAATGAGTTGGCCTTTGCAAACAGAAGACTTGCTTGTTCATTTGAGACTGTAGCAAAAATAGACAATGAGTGATGAAAAAGGAATGTGTAGTGTGACATGGTTGAGAAGAGGGAAAGGGCAATTGATGACATCTCTTGGCTCTGTAAAGTCGGAAGTGGTGTCCTCTGCTTAGTGGGAGGGGGAAATGCAAATTAAAACAACTCTGAGGTACCAACTCACGCCTATCAGATTGGCTAACATGACAAAAAAAGAATATGACAAATGTTGAAGGGGGAGTGGGAATTGCATTGTTGGGAGAATTATGAACAGATCCAACCATTCTGGAGAGCAATGTGGAACCATGCCCAAAGGGCTATAAAACTGTGCATACCCTTTGTTTCAGCAATACCACTACTAGGTCTGTGTCCAAAAGATATCAAAGAAAAAGTAAAAGTACAAAACTATTTATAGCAGCTCTTTTTGAGACGGCAAAGAATTGGAAATTGGGCGATATTCATCAATTGAGGAATGGCTCAACAAATTGTGGCATATGATTGTGATGGAGTACTATTGGGCTATAAGAAGTGATGAGGAGGGTGGATTCAGAAAAACCTAGGAAAACATACATGAACTGATGCAAAATGAAGTAAGAAGAACTGAGACTATGGTGCACAATAACAACAATATTGGAATGATGATCAACTGTGAAAGACTTGGCTACTCTGATCCAAGTGATACAGTGATCCAAGACAATTCCAAAGGACTCATGATGAAAAAATGCTATCCATCTCCAGAGAGAGAATTAATGAATTCTGAATTCAAATTGAAGTATAACTTTCTCACTTTATTACTTTTACTTTTTTTGCAATATGGCTAATACAGAAATATATTTTGAACAATTTAACACATAACTGATAGCATGTTGTTTACCTTCTCAGCGGGTAGAGGAGTGGGAGGAAGAGAGAACTTGGAACTCAAAATTTAAATAGAAAAGAGTGTTAAAAATATATAGAATCTTAAATATATATATATAAGCTCCTTGAGGGCAGAGGACTATATTTTTGCTTGGACTGGTATTCCCAGTGCTTAATAATAGTGTTTGGAACAGAGTAAGAACTTAATAAATGCTTGTTTCAAACCTTCCTTCCTTTGTCTTCTTTCCTTCCTCCACTCCATGATAAGGCACGAAAGGATGTTGATACAGAGATATTCCTACCATGTTTCCCTTTCTTTCTATCCTCCCCAAAAGCTTTCAGTGGCTCCCTACTGTTGGCCAAGTTGTTCAAATGCCAAATATGCACAATATTACAGGAGACCTCACACAAGGCAAGTGTTCACATGGAGGTCAGAAGAAGTGATACAAGGACACCCTCAAGTCTCTCTGAAGAACTTTGGAATTGATTGCCTGACATGGGAGACACTGGCAAAGGAATGCCCAACATGGCATGCCCTTATCAGAGAAGGTGCTGTGCTCTATGAGCAAAGCAGAATTGAAGTAGCTCAAAAAAAATGTGAGAGGTACAAATTTAGAGAATCCACCTCAAATGTTCATGTGGACCATTTATGCCCGACGTGTGGTACAGCATTCCAAGTTCTTATGGGTCTGAACTCACTGTAACTTGACTTTAACACTGGACACACTGTAACTTGGCTGTAACATAGTGTTGTCATTTCGATACCCTTCAAGAATGAAGGACAATAACCAACCACTGCCTCCAAGATAAAGTCCTGTCTCCCAACACGTACTGCCAAGCCCCAGTCTTGGATGACTCCCTCTACCTCCTGCCTTCTCTCCTATTCACGTGTTGCTGAACAAAGCTGGAGAAAATCATGAAACCAGGCTAACTGGGGCCACTCCAAATGTATGTTAGTTACATAATCTCACCTGGGTCTTCACCGTAGAAAAGCAATTTTTTGATATTTCCCTAACTCATTCACTATCCCACTCACCACAACAGCTTTTCCAACCCTTTTTTTCTCTTTCGAAATCTCTTCCACTTTCTCAGCTGAAGATACCTCTGTAATTCACTTTAAAAAACTGAGTTTTCTCTTCTTTTCTCCCTGTTTCATATCCTTAAAACATCTTTCCCTGTTATCTCCTCGTTCAACCGGTCTTCCAAAATGAGGCTGCCATTCTCCTAACCAAGGCCAACCTCTCTCCATGCACAATTGATCCCATCCCTTTTTCTCCAGCAGATTGCCTCCTCTCTCATTCCCATACTCATACCAATCTCTAATCATTCCCTGTCTACTGGCTGCTTCCCTGTTGCCTCCCAACACTCCTCTCCCATTCTCCAGAAAGCCACACCTGATCCAATTATCCCTGCTAGCTATCTTCCTATATCTGTCCTCCCCTTTTAGGCTAAACTTCACAAGAAAGCTATTTACACTTGTTCTCTTCTCTTTCTTCTAAACTTTCTGCAATCTGGCTTCCAACTTCATCATTCAACTGACCCTGCCCTCTTCAAAATTTCCAGTGGACTCACACCTATCCAATTGACTAATATGACCAAAAAAGGCAAATGACAAATGTTGGAGAAGATGTGGAAAATCTGGAACACTAATGCATTACTGTGAACTGATCTAACCATTCTGGAGAGCAATTTGGAACTATGCCCAAAGGGTTATAAAAATGTGCATACCTTTTGATCTAGCAATATCTCTACTAAGTCTGTATCCCAAAGAGATCATAAAAAAAGGGGAAAGGATTCACAGGTACAAAAACATTTATAGCAGCTCTTTTTGTGGTGACAAAGAATTGGACATTCAGTGGATGCCCATCAATCAGGGAATGGTTGAACAAGTTGTGGTATATGAATGTGGAATACAATGGAATACTGTTGTGCCATAAGAAATGTAGGTCTCAGAAAGACCTAGACTTACATGAAAAATTGTTGAGTGAAGTGAGTAGAATAAGGAGAACACTGTACACAGTAACAACAACATTGTACAATGAACAACTTTGATAAACTTAGCTCTTCTCAGCAATACAATGACCTAAAACAATGCAAAAAGACTCATGATGGAAAATGCTATCCACATCCAAAGGAAGAACTATGGAGTCTGAATGCAGATCAAAACATTTTTCTCTTTTTTGTTGTTTTATTTTCTTTCTTGTGGTTTTTCCCTTTTGTTCTAATTCTTCTTTACAACATGGCTAATGTGCAAATGTGTTTAATATGATCGTACAAGTATAGCCTATGTCAGATTGCTTGCCATCTTGGGGAGGGAGGATGGGAGGGAGGGAGAAAAAATTTGGAACTCAAAATTTTATAAAAGTGACTGTTGAAAGCTATCTTTACATGTAATTGGAAAAGACAAAATGGTATTAAGTGGAAAAAATAATTTTTTAAAAAATAAAAACAATCCCCAGCTTCTGGGATAAGAACTCATTGTTTGATAAAAATTGCTGGGAAAACTGGATAACAGTGTGGCGGAAATTAGGCATAGACCCATACCTGACACCGTACACAAGAATAAAGTCCAAATGGGTACATGATTTAGGTATAAAGATTGATACCATGAATAAACTGGAGAAGCAAGGAATAGTGTATTTATCAGATCTATGGAGAAGGGAAGAATTCTTTACTAAAGGAGAGATAGAATGCATTATGAAATGCAAAATGGATAACTTTGATTACATTAAACTGAGAAGTTTTTGCACAACCAAACCCAATGCAACCAAAATCCAGAGGGATGTAGTAAATTGGGAAAAAATTTTTACAGCTAAGCTCGGGGATAAAGGCCTCATTTCTAGAATATATAGAGAACTGACCCAAATGTATAATCATACAAGTCATTCCCCAATTGATAAATGGTCAAAGGATATGAACAGGCAATTTTCAGAGGAAGAAATTAAAGCTATCTATAATCATATGAAAAAATGCTCTAAATCACTATTGGTTAGAGAGATGCAAATCAAAACAACTCTGAGGTACCACATCACACCTATAAGATTGGCAAACATGACAGAACAAGAAAATGATAAATGCTGGAGAGGATGTGGGAGAGTTGGAACACTAATTCATTGTTGGTGGAGCTGTGAGCGCATCCAACCATTCTGGAGAGCAATTTGGAACTATGCCCAAAGGGCTACAAAAATGTGCATACCCTTTGACCCAGCAATATCGCTACTAGGACTATATCCCCAAGAGATCATAAAAATGGGAAAGGGTCCCACATGTACAAAAATATTTATAGCAGCACTCTATGTAGTTGCCAAAAACTGGAAGTCAGGGGGATGTCCATCAATTGGGGAATGGCTGAATAAATTATGGTATATGAATGTAATGGAGTACTATTGTGCCATAAGAAATGATGAACAAGAAGACTTCAGAGAGGCCTGGAAGGACTTGTATGACCTGATGCTGAGTGAAAGGAGCAGAACCAGGAGAACTTTATGCACAGCAACAACCACAGTGTGTGAGAGTTTTTTCTGGTAGACTTAGATTTTTGTAATAACACAAGAACTTCTGAAAAAAAAAAAAAAATCCCAATGGTGGACCTCAAGGCAAAATACCTTCCACACTCAGAGAGAGAAATATGGAAGTCACTCACATAATGTAGCAGATCATGTTTGTGTATGTGTATCTGTTTGTGTATCATGTTCTGATTTGTTATACGGATTCTTTCATTTATCTTAGTCTGACTACATAGCATGACTATAGTGAAAATATACTCAATAGGAAAGTATATGTAGAATCTATACAGAATTGTATGCAGTCGTGGGGAGGGAGGGAGGTAGTGGGGGGTGGGTGGGGAGGGATAAAATCGCAATTGTATGGCAGTGATTGTTAAACATTAAAAAAATAAAAAAAAAAAATAAAAAAAAAAAAAAGAAAGCAAAATAAATAAATAAATAAATAAAAATAAAAACAATCTCCATTGATCCAGGAGCAAGCCAAGCACGCAGCTGATAATAGTGCACATGCTCTGTAGGATAGTTGGGCCTTCTCTCATTCTTTCCCCATTACCTCAGTGAGTTCTACCCAAAGGCATTTTGATGCTTTGTCAGATGCTGAAGTCCACAGGACCGACACCAGAAAAGAGAGAGGGAGTCAGGGCTGTGGCTGTTCCAGGCTCTGAAGAACTTAACCCCAGGCTCATTAGCCTTTCCCCCAGTACCCATAAGACCCCATGCAGTAGTGACAGTAAGGACTGACAATGGCCTTTGGCCATTTGAAGATCATATTTGTACAGTGCTTAGCACAGTGCCTGGCACATAGTAGGTGGCTAATAAATACTTATTCCTTTCCCCTTCCCTTGAAGACATTCAATGTCCTGCTGCATTGGACAATGGATCTATTGCATTCTAGTCATTTTTTGAAGAACTCTTGCAGCATATAACTCTAACAGCCAAGAAATCAACCCAACTAACAAACATTTACTAAGCATCAACTATGTGCTCGGCACTGAAGATAAGAGGGGAAAAAAGGCCCTGCAAAGGAGGTTAATTCCATTGATGGAGACAATATATACATATATAACCAATAACAAATACATACAAAATAAATACAAGGCCGTTTTGGGTAGGAAGGTACTATCTGTTAAAGAAATCAGGAAAGATCTCATCGAGAAGGTCATGCTTGAACAGAGTTTTAAAGGAAACTAGAGAGTCTAAAAGGCAGAGGGGGATAAGGAATGGATTTTGGGCATGGGACAGAGCCAGTGCAGAGGTTCAGGAATAGGAGATGGATTATGCAGTGTGAAGACCAGCAAAAAGGCAAGTTTAGCTGGACTCTGTGTGAAGACAAGGAAGGAGGTCAGGGTCATATTGTGGCTTTAAAAGCCAAACTGAGTAGTTCATATTTCAAATTAGCACCACTGGAGTTTATTGACCAGAGAACAGCATGGTCAGATGTGAGCTTTAAGATAATCACTTCGGCAGCTGTTGGAAGGTGGATCAGAAAAGGGAGAGATCTGAGATTGGGAGACCAGGGAGATTATATAGGGGTTAAGATTTTGTGGACTGAGAAGGACCACCCATACAGGGTTTTATCAGAGTGAGTTTAGAGTTTCCTTGGGGAAGGAGTATATATTCCAACGAGGTGGCACTACCACCCTGGCATATCCAGACCTGAATTGACATATAGGGTCAAGTCAGACCAACTCAGGCTCTTCAAAGTCCTGGCAGAGTTCCAAATGAAGCAAGTTACAAGTTAGCACCCGACCACTCTGACACTCTGAGGTCAGAAATGGTCATATGCATAGTTTGGCAACTCTGAGCCCTGTAGCTCAAAGGTGAATCCAAAGAATTTTGACATAGAGCCTCTCTAGTGTCTGAAGTATGAAAGAATCCACTGAGAAAGAGATTCAGGCTGAGAGCCATTCCTCTCCCTCTGCACAAATGGGACGTGGTCTATGTCTTAGGATCAATACACACTCCCTAGCTCAGTGACTTCCAGTCTTTTTGAAAAGGATCTTGGAATAGGCCATACCCAAGATGGGGGATCTCAGGAACCACCAGGAGGAGCTGTACTCAAGAGCATAGTAATGGAGAACCATAATCTGTATGTTCTGCCCACAATGGTGGTATTGAAAAAAAGGCTGGGAGGGTCCAGATGGGTGGGACCCACCATATTTGAGTAAAAGAACTAAGGTAAATCAATATGGCAAGTTTAGGAGCTTAAGGTGCCCGTGTCTGAAACAAAGCCAATGCAACCAAGATTAGGAGGGAAGCAGAAAACTGGGAAAGAATTTTTACACCTAATGTCTGTGATAAAGGCCTCATTTTTAAAATATACAGAGAACTGAGTCAAATGTACAAGAATACAAGTCATTCTCCAATTGATCAGTGGTCAAAGGATATGAACAGGCAGTTTTCAGAGGGAGAAATTAAAGCTATCTATAGTCATATGAAAAAATGCTCTAAATCACTATTGATTAGAGATGCAAATCAAAACAACTCTGAGGTACCACATCATACCTATCAGATTGGCTAATCTGACAAAACAGGAAGATGATAAATGTTGGAGAAGATGTGGAAGAATTGGAACACTAATGCATTGTTGATGGAGCTGTGAGCTGATCCAACCATACTGGAGAGCAATTTGGAACTGTGCCCAAAGGGCTACAAAAATGTGCATATCCTCTGACCCAGCAATACCACTTCTAGGACTGTATCCCCAAGAGATGATAAAAATGGGAAAAGGATCCACATGCACAAAAATAGTTATAGCGGTTCTCTTTGTGGTGGCCAAGAACTAGAAATTGAGGGGATGGACGTCAATTGGGGAATGGCTGAATAAGTTGTGGCATATGAATGTAATAGAATACCATTGTGTTATAAGAAATGATGAACAGGCGGATTTTAGAAATACCTAGAAAGACTTATATGAACTGATGCTGAGTGAAATGAGCAGAACCAAGAGAACACTGTACACAGTAACAGCCACAGTGTGTGAGGACTGTTTTTCATAGACTTAGCCCTTCGCAGTAATGCAAGGACCTAAAACATTTCCAAAGAACTCAAGATGCAAAATGCTATCCACATCCAAAGAAAGAACTATGGAGTCAGAGCAGATAATGAAGCAGATTCCTTTGTCATATGTTGTTTTTCTCATGGTTCCTCCCATTTGCTTTAATTCTTCTATGCAACATGACTAATGTGAAAATGTGTTTAATAGGAATGCATGTGTAGAACCCACATAAGACTGCATGCTGTCTTGGGAAGGGAGGGGCAAGGGGAGAAAATTTGGAACTTGTGGAAGTGATTATTGAACACTTAAAACAAATAAATTAATAAATTTTGGGGGGGTAAAAGATGCTCTTGTCTGCTGGGCAACCAGTGATTTTTTTTTTATTCTCTCTATTTTATTTTTTTAAATTAATTTATTTGTTTTCAGTTTTCTACAATCACTTCTATATATCTTAGATTTTTTTCCCCCTTCCTCCCTCACCTTCCCCCCTCCCTCCCACCTCTTTCCCTGAGATAGCATGCAATCTTATGTAGGTTCTACACATACATTCTTATTAAATACATTTTCACCTTAGTCATATTGCACAGAAGAATTAAAATGAATGGGAGAAACCATGAAAACAAAACAAAACAAAACACAAGAGAAAATGGTCTGCTTCATTCTGCAATCCAATTCCATAGTTCTTTCTCTGGATGTGGAAGACATTTTGCCTCAAGAGTCCATTGGGAATTTTTTTAGGTCCTTGGATTGCTGTAAAGGGTTAAGTCTACCAGAAAAATTCCTCACACACAGTGGTTGTTGCTGTGTACAAAGTTCTTCTGGTTCTTCTCCTTTCACTCAGCATCAGTTCATGTAAGTCCTTCCAGGCCTTTCTGAAGTCTTTCTGTTCAACGTTTCTCATAGCACAATAGTATTCCATTACATTCATATACCACAACTTGTTCAGTCATTCCCCAATTGATGGGCATCCCCTCGATTTCTAGTTCTCGGCCACCGCAAAGAGAGCTGCTGTAACTATTTTTGTACATGTGGGACCCTTTCCCATTTTTACAATCTCTTGGGGATACAGTCCTAGAGCTGGGTCAAAGAGTATGCACATTTTTTGTAGCCTTTTGGACATAGTTCCAAATTGCTCTCCAGAATGGTTGGATCAGCTCACCGCTCCACCAACGATGAATTAGTGTTCCAACTCTCCCACATCTTCTCCAACATTTATCAACAGCCAGTTATTTTCAATACTTGGGACTAAACAATGAGAAGACTCAAAAAGGCCTCTTACAGGAAGTGGCCCTTGAGCTGATCTCTGAAAGAAGGTAAGGAGACAGAGGATTCCAAGCAAGAGGTACATACAGATCATAAAAGGAAAAGAGGCAGGAGACACTGGAAGGTCATGTACCATAGAATCATAGGGTCATAGATTTAGAGCTAGAATGGACTTTTAGAGTCCATTGAGTTTAATTCCTCATTTTGCAGATGAGGAAACTGAGGCCTGTGATATCTCCTTGATAGACTATAAGCTCCTTGAGGGCAGGGTCTATTTCAATGTGTCTTCTAGTCCTCAGAGTCTGGGATATGATAGGTGCTTAATAAATGTTTATTGATTGATTGAATGATACATATGGATCAATGAGTAGGCTAGTTTGACCGGAACAGAGAGTATTTGAGAGGGAGTAATGGGAAATCAGCCTGGGAAGACAAGGTGGAGCCAGAATGTGAAGGGCCTTCAATGCCAAACAGAGGGATTTGAATTTTATCCTGGAGGTAACAAGGTTCTTGAGCAGGGAATAGTATGGTCATTTATTATGTGTGCTTTAGAATGACAATTTGTTCAGTGTGCATAGCATAGATTGGAGAGCGGAGAGATTGTGGTCCCAGCTTCCTGTCCTGAGTGGATTGTGATCCCAGGTTCACACATCTCCTCCCAATTCTAATCCATTCTTGCAACTCTTACCTAACCAAAAAGAGTACCCTCTCCTCTGCTCCCCCCTCCTCCCATATGCATACCTGAGCAGTAAACCACCTCCTTGAGCAGTGCCAAGAATAAAAGCATCTGACCAGGGAGAGTCTATGCTTTTGATCAAATGCCTCATGGGCTTCTGGGGGCTGACCACTTTTCAGCACTTCTCAGAAAAAATGTATGGTGAGTGGCTTTTCCTTCCATGCAGAAGACATTCTTGCCCTCAGACTTCTTATGAAGCCTACCATGATAGTCAGAAAGGGTACCCAAAAGTTTAATCCATCAGTAGTCAGATAGACAAGTCCAGAATAAACATAACTAGAAGGCAAACACGTTGAAAGAAGATTCCAGGTCAGGTTTCAATCTTCTTTCATGTCCTTGATTATGGAAACAATAAGAACGGGCACAAAGAAACAAAGAAATCCAAAACAAAGAGGGTTGTAGAAGGGAGGCAGGCTATATCATTCAGTGTACAATGTTACAGAGCTCCCAGGGCTCCTGATATGCTTTACAATGGTTCCTCTAAGGTCACCAAGTCCTAGGATCTCAGCTCGATGCTGAGTTCACATACCCGAAGTCCAGGCTGGGGGACTGAAATGAAGTGAGGAAATCACTTTGCCCATTTGATTTGGGTTCAGTTAAACCTCACACTGAAGCTCAAACCAAACCAGACCAAAGAAAAGGAAACTAAAGGAGTAACGGGTGACATAAATCACTCAGAGGTGCTAGTGGATCCCAATGACGTTCTGTTGGGAATGCCAATGAGTAGCTGTGAAGAAAAATACTGAAAGTCTTAACAAGACTTTTTATTTAATTTAATTGATATTAAATAAAATTAATAAATATTAATTAAATTAATTTTAATCAAATTAAATCAAGACAGATCGAATAAACCATATAATAGGCCATCTGGAAGGCACTGATCTAAAGCTGCCAAGTACCAAGTGCTGGCAGTATAGGGGCTCTGTCACCTGAATGGGTCACCTAGCATCTCAGCCAGGGGCAATACTGAACTGGCCCTCATTTCCCCATCCAGCTCTGCTCATCCTGGCCTTCCATTGTGCCCTCTGGCGTTCTATTCTCTAATGAACAAACCCCTCTTCTCCTTGGGCCTTTTCCTCTAGTGCTCCTTCCATCTTCTGGCACTCAGAGACCTGGCTCTTCCCACAAGACACTGCATCCTGGATCATTCTCTCCAGTACTTCTTTCATGCTCCCATAACACAACAGTTCTGGAGGGGTAGTGGGGTTATTCCTTGTTCCCCACTCCCATCATCACGCAGCAACCTCCCCACCTTTGACGCTTCTTTTATCCAGATAAGTTACTGATCTACACACCCCCAGGCCTTCTTTTCTCAGAATCCATTGGCTCACACCACTCATCCCACCTTATACTTGGCACATAGAAAACAAGTATTTATTAGGCATTTGCTAAATGTCAGGCACAGTGGTAAGTGCTGGAGATACAAATGCAAGCAAAAAGAAACACTGCCTGCCCTCAAGAAACTTACATTTTAATGGGTAAAGGCAACACATAAATGGGAGCTGAAAAGATGGGAGGGGAAAAAAGTATGGTCAATCCAGACCCATTCCCAAAAATGGAGGAAGTATGTCAGCATGATGGAGGGATGTTTCAGTGTGAAAGGCAGCTGTAGCACTATGAAGAATCAGAAACACAGCTGGGAGGTGAAGGAAGCATGATTAGCCTAGGTCTATCTCCCAAAATAAAGACACCCCCCCTCTCCTCCCCAGGAACCTCCAATGGGAGAACTTGGGTGCTTTAATATGCATGCAGATGTTTCCTCAAACACCCTTGCTTCCAGGCTCATCTACCTCCTCAACTCCATTGTCCTCAGTCAAGGCATCCTCTTACCCTTGACCTCCATGACTGAGAACTCTGAAGTTCCTCTCTCAGATCACAACCTCCAATCCTTCCATCCTTCCAGGGCCTTCACTCCTCTGAAACCTATTCTTTAGTACAACCATTAGCCCTTCTACTCCTCAGAGCTTTGTCCCAGTCCATCACTCCTGGTCTGGTCTCATTTTTCTCTCTTTCTATACTGACTCTGTAGTTGGCCAGTTCAATTATACAATGCCCTGGCTTCTCCAATACTTTGGTTATTAACATTCACGAATTGCCAAACCTCACCCTGGCTTCAGTCTTTTCTGCCAGGATCTCTAAGCTTGTCACTTTCACCACATGGCCCCTCATTGAATGTAATAATGCCCATGGTCTATGTCCATCGGCCAGTGTGACACCTCAGATGACTGTGTACTTGGTGAGGCAGAAAGGACATTTCTTGTCCTCTGAATGATTTGTCACGTGCCACTTGGAAAATGCCCTACGCCTGTTTCATGATGTCGAGTAGCTGGTAGAGCCTTGGTTTTCTACAGAGCTAGCTTTCTCCAGCAGTTGGAATCTATGAGGTCCTTGAAGCTGTTTCAAATTATTTTTCTTCACTATATCATAGATTCAGATATATCACTCTTGTGATAACATAACTTATTATTACAAAAATGTAGATATACATTCACAGTCCAGAAATGCACCTATATAGAGACAGTGCCAGACATATTGTAACATGGGGGAGGGGAAGACAGGGTTAATTAATAAGGACAAAACAGAAAAAGTGAAAGCTGGCCAGCTCATAAGCACTATTGGGGGCTAAATCAAATGCTGTGTTCATTAGAATGAAAACATTATTAATTGAAACGAGGTAAGAAAGGGTAAGGATTTCCACCAGGGATTATGAGGTGCTGAGTCTTCTGGTTTCTCACCGGCTGGCTTATTTTGTGTTAACTTAAGACCTTAAACAGAGGTTTCTTAGTCACCTTAAGAAGCTTGATATGCTTAATAGAACTGACTTTCTATTTCAGGGATAATCACTGAGTCTGCAGTCTTCTAACAACCTTGTGAGATAATTACCTCAAGGCTTTATTTTAGACAGCATGGTCTAGTGGGTAGCGTACTGGACCTGGAGCCAAATCCTTCCTCAGATACTTAATAACTGTATAACCCTGAGCTAATTACTTAACTGCTGTCTGCCTCAATTTCTTCATCTGTAAAATGGTGATAATAATGATAATTATATTATTATTATAGCACCTACCTTCCAGGGTTGTTATGAGAATCAACTGAGATGTTGTTGTAAGCACTTTGCAAATGCTAGCTACTATTATTATGAGTACTATAATTATTATTATTATCTTCATTTTACAGATGAGGAAACTGAGGCTGAAAGACATTAAGTAACTCGTCCATGATTATTTACTTAGCAAGTGTCAGAGGTTGGATTTGAACCCTGGCTCCACCTCCAACACTCTAGCCACTGGACCCATGCTGCCTAAAATAGAACCTTGAGACAGTTATTTCTGTCTTGATGTGCTCAGTAAGATTTTCCTTTGGAATTCCACAGACCCAAATTTGTAACCTTAAATGGAGTTATGACTTATTTTTCTATCATAATCAGAGAATGAAGCTTTTCACATCAATCAATTTTTCAAATAAGTCATTCAGTTGAATAGGCTTCAGTTAGCTTGAAGACAGAGGCAAGAATGGATGTCTCTGTAGGGGGCTGAAGGGGAGTCTCTAGGACATCTATCCTGCCTCCCCAAGAGACTCATCTAGACAGATCCATGTGGACCCACATAAACTACATGGACAACACACATACACCTTAGATATAAGTGATGTTTAGAGAGTGCTTTTAAGATCTGTAAAGCACTTTGTATCCATGACCTCATTTGCTCTATATGATCTTATCATTAGTCAATATGTCCAGAGCCTACTTTACAGTGATAGTCATAATCAAACCTCATTAAATGAATCCCTACTCATTTCAAGTTAGTGATCACTTAGATGTATTTTCCGTGACTCCTATGGTATCAGAAGGTTGGCCTTTTTTTTAAATTATAAATTTAATTCCTGTCAACAAATGTTGCTCAGTTGTGTCAGACTCTTTGTGACTGCATTTGGGCTTTTCTTGGCAGAGATATTGGGCTGGTTTGCCATTTCCTTCTCCAGTTCATTTTATAGATGAGGAAACTGAAGCAAACAGGGTTAGGTCACTTGCCCAGGGTCACACAGCTAGTAAATATCTAGGGTGGATTTGAACTCAGTAAGAAGAGTCTTCCTGACTCTAGATCCAGCACTCTATTTCCTGTGCCACCTAGCAGTCCTCAACAAATACAAATATTCAAATATACAAACAAAGTTGTTACTACATAATAAAAATCTGAAGTGAGTGATGAGATTTGGGACATTTTATATTCATAAGTTCATAGAACCATGGCTCTAGGACTAGAAAAGACTCTAAGCCTAGCACTCCATCCATTAGGCTACCCAGTTGCCTCCTCACAGAGGAAGACACTGAGACTGGAAGAAGCAATTTACCCAAGGGCCCACAGAGGATCCAAGCCAAGCATTCCATTCATTGGGCCACCCACTGATTCCTCATAGAGGAAGACACTGAGATCAGGAGAAGTGATTTACCCAAGGGCCCACAGAGAATCATAGATTCAGAGCTGGAAGAGACCTCAAAAGTCATTGAGTCCAAACCCGTCATTTTACAGAGGAGGAACCTGAGGCCCAGAGAATAAGTGGATTGCTCATGTTCATATAATCAGTAAGTGCTAGAACTGGGTTTCAAACTTTCTACTATCTCAAGCTATCTCTCACGGAATAATTCAGCTTCGAGAAAATAGAAACTCACTTCACTACTGATTTAGGGTTTACAAAATACTTGTCTCACAATAACCATGTGAGGTAGGTCTTATTAAGATGATGATTACCTTTTTACAGATGAAGAAACTGTGGTTCTGAAAGGTGAAAGAACTGCCCACAGTCAGATAGCCAGTAGATGACTGAGGCATGAATCACATAATCTCAGAATTGAGTGGGTCCTCCATGGTCACCACAAGGTAGCACAGGGGATCAAGCACTGGACCTAGAATCAGAAAGACCTGAGTTCAAATCCAGCCTCCAACACTTAGTAGCTATTTGAAACCCTGGACAAGTCACTTAATTCAGTTTTTCTCCACTATAAGATGGGATCAATAATGGCATGCCCTTCCTTAGACCACTAAGTGGCTCAGTGGATACAGCACTAGGCCTGGAGTCAGAAAGACCTCAGTTCAAATCTGGCCTCAGATACTTACTTGCTGTGTGGCCCTGGGCAAGTCACTTAACCTCTTTTTGCCTCAATCCCCACCAAGAAAGAAATGGCAAAGCACCCCACCCCCAACTGCTCCTCATTCTGCCTGCCAAGGAGCAGCCTCTCATTTACTTGAAGACATCTCTCATGTACCCCCGAAAATGGTCTCTTCACATTAAACATTCATAGTTCCTTGAAGCAGTTCTTCTATGGCATGGACTTGAGGCCCTCCCCCTTGCTGGCTGCCTCATCTAAATAGTCTCAGTTTACAATGTCTTTCTTAAGCCATAGAGCTCAGAAATGAAACGCTGAACACAGCACTCCTATGGCTGGATTCTCTCTTCCCTAGTCCTAGGCACTGTACAGCCCTTAATATAGACCAAGATGGTGTTAGCTTTCTTGGCCACCATTTCACACTACTGACTCTTATTGAGCTTGAAGTTCACTAATACCCCTAGATCTTTTTCCAATGAGCTGTGGGTCTGCTGCCTCCCTTTAGAACTTGAGAAACTGATTTTTTAAAATCCAAGTATAAAATTGTGATATAATAGAAAGAACCCAGGTTCTATTCTACCTCTGAGACAGATTACCTGTGTGATCTTCACAAGACCATAGGTCATACTGACTTTAACTTCCTTGGGCCTCAATTTGTAAAATGGCATGATTTAGATTAGCTCGTTTCTGAAAACTCTTCTACTTCTTGATCTTTGATACTGTGCCTTTACATTTCCCCCTGTTAAATGTCATCTTATTTGATGTGGTTCCATGTTCTAACCTGGCCAGATCTTTTTGAATCCCGACCATCATTCAGTTTGTAAGCTTATCTCCCGGCCTTGTGTTAAATATATATTATATATATGAAGAATTTTGTCAAATTTATAAGAATATGAGTCATTCTCCAATTGATAAATGGTCAAATGCAGGGGTGGGAAACCTGTGGCCTTGAGTCCACATGTGGCCCTCTAGGTCCTCAAGTGTGGCTCTCTGACTGAACCCAAACTTCACAGAACAAATTCCCTTAATAAAAGGATTTGTTCTGTAAAACTTAGACTCAGTCAAAAAGCCACACCCAAGGACCTAGAAGGCCACATGTGGCCTTGAGGCTGCAGGTTCTCCACCCCCGGTCAAAGGATATGAGCAGGCAGTTTTGGGGTGAAGAAATCAAAGAGAGTCATATAAAAAAATGTTCTAAACCATTACTGATCAGAGAAATGCAAATCAAAATAACTAAGAGATATCTCACACCTATGAGATTGGCTAAAATGACAGAAGAGGAAAATGACAAGAGAGGATGAGGAGAGGATGTGGAAAAACTGGGACACTAATACACTGTTGGTGGAAGTGTGAACTGATCCAACCATTTTGGGGAATAATCTTGAATTATGCCCAAAAAGTTTATAAAACTGCATATACTCTTTGACCCAGAAATATCACTATTAGATCTGTTTCCCAAGGTGATCAGGGAAAAAGGGAAAGAATCTACATGTTCTAAAATATTTATAGCAGCTCTCTTTGTCGTGGTAAAGAACTGGAAGTTGAGGGGATGCCCATCAGTTGGGGAATGGCTAAACAAGTTATGGTCTATGATTGTGATGGAATACTACTGTGTTATAAGAAACTATGAGAGGGGATGGTTTCAGAAAAACATGGAAAGACTTGCATGAAATAATGAAGAATGAAATGAGCAGAACCAAGAGAACATTGTATACAGTAACAGCAATGTTGTTTTAAGAATAACCATGACTAAGCTATTCTGAGTATTATAAATATTCAAATCAACTACAACGGACCTATGAAGGAAGATGCTATCTACCCCCAGAGAAAGAACTGATGCATACACACACACACATATACATACATGTATACACATATGTATGTATGTATATGTGAAATAGTGGCCTTCTCTAGTGTGAGGCAGGGAGGAAGGGAGTGAAATAGTTAAGAATTTAAAACGTAACCAAAAATAGAAATAGAAATAAATAAATAAATACACTAGAAAGCACAGGAATAAAGAGAGCTTTCCTTAAAATGATAAGTAGCATCTATTTAAAACCATCAGCAAGCACTATATGTAATGGGGATAAGCCAGAACACTTCTCAATAAGATCAGGAATGAAGCAAGGATGCCCATTATCACCACTATTCAATATTGTACCAGAAATGCTAGTTATAGCAATGAGAAGAAAAAGAAATTGAAGGAATTAGAATAGTTAATAAGGAAACAAAATTATCATTCTTTGCAAATTATATGATGGTGTATATAGGGAATCAATTAAAAAACTAGTAGAAATAATTAACAACTCCAGCAGAGTTGCAGGATATAAAATAAACCCACATACATCATCAGCATTTCTATATATCACCAACAAAGTCCAGCAGGAAGAAAAAGAAAGAGGAATTTCATTTAAAATCTCTGTACATAATATAAAATATTTAGGAGACTATCTGGCAAAATACATCCAGGAACTATATGAATATAATTACAAAATATACTTCACACAAATAAAGACACATCTAAACAACTGGAGAAATAGTAATTGCTCATAGGTAGGCCAAGACAATATAATAAAAAAAGACAGTTCTACCTAAATTAATGTACTTATTCAGTTCCATACCAAAAATATTACCAAAAATTATTTTAGAGAGCTAGAAAACACAATAACAAAATTTATCTGGAAGAACAAAAGGTTAAGAATATCAAGGAAATCAATTTAAAAAATGTGAAAGGAAGTAGCCTAGTAGTACCAGACCTCAAACTGTAATCCAAGTGGTAATCATTAAAACAATCTGGTACTAGCTAAGAAATAGATTAGTGGATCAGTAGAATAGATTAGGTACACAATGCACAATAATAAATGACCACAATGACAAAAAATTGCTAGGAAAACAGGAAAGCAGTTTGGTACAAAACTAGGGATAGACCAACACCTTACATGGTATACTGAGTTAAGATCAAAATGCATTCATGAAATATGATACCATAAGCAAATTAGGAGAACATGGAACATTTTATCTGTCAGATTTATAAATAAGGGAAGAATTTATGACCAAACAAGAGACAGGACATAAAATGGATAATTTTGATTATATTAAATTTAAAAGCTTTTGCACAAACAAAACCAATGTAGCCAAGATTAGAAGGAAAAGAGGAAACTGGGGGTAAGGGGTGAAGATTGACATCAAGTTTCTCTGATAAAGTTCTCATTTCTCAAATATATAGAGAACTGAGCCGAGTTTAGAAGAATATAAGTCATTCCCCAATTGATAAATGTTCAAAGGATATGTACAGGCAGTTTTCAGAAGAAGAAATCAAAGTTATCTACAGGCCAAGGGAAAAGTGTTCTAAATCACTTATTGACTAGAGAAATGCAAATTAAAACAACTCTGAGGTACCACCTCACACCTCTCAGTTTGACTAACATGACAGAAAAGGAAAATGACCAATTCTGGAGGGGACGTGGAAAAATTGAGACACTAATGCTCTGGTGTGAACTGATCCAACCATTCTGGAGAACAATGTGGAACTATACCCAAAAGGCTATAAAACTGTGCAAACCCTTACACTAGGCAATATCACTACTAGGTCTGTATCCCAAAGAGATCAAAAAAAAAAAAAAAAAGAAAAGAATTTCTATGTACAAAAGTATTTATAGCAGATCTTTTTGTACTAGCAAAGAATTGGAAATTGAGGATATATCCATCAGTTGAGAAATGGCTGAATAAGTGATGGTATATGATTATGATGAAATACTATTGTGCTATGAGACGATGAGCAGGCTGATTTCAGAAAAAGCTGGAAAGATCTACGTAAACTAATGCTGAGTGAAGTGGGCAGAACTAGAACACTGTACACAGTAACAGGAATACTGTGTGGTAATCAACTATGATAGATAGACTTAGTTCTCAGCAACATAATGATCCAAGACAATTCCAAAAGACTTGTGATAGAAAATGTTATCAACATCCAGAAAAAGAACTATGGAGTCTGAATGCAGATCGAAGCAGACTATTTGCACTGTTTTTCATGGCTTTTCCCTTTTCTTCTGTTTCTTTTTTTACAACATGACTAATGTGGAAATATGTTTAACATGATTGCACATGTATAACCTATATCAGACTGCTTGGCATCTTGGGAAGGGGAGATGGTAGGGAGGGAGAAAAATTTGGAACTCACAATCTTATACAAAATGAATGTTGAAAACTTTTCATATGTAATTGGAAAAAATGAAATACTATTTGCTAAAAAATTTTTTTAAAGAAATAATGAGCAGGTTGATTTTAGAAAACATGGAAAGACATGCATGAAATAATGAAGGGTAAAATGAACAGAACCAGAGAATGTTGTATACAGTAACAGCAACATTATTTGAAGAACAACTATGAAGGACTAAGTTGTTCTGAGTATTATATATACTCAAATCAACTCTAAAGGGCCTATGAAGGAAAATGCTATCCACCTCCACAGAAAGAACTAATAGAAGCATGAATAGTATGGTTTTACATATACATCTTAGTTAAATGGTGTCCTCTAGTTTGGGGTGGAGAGGGAAGGAGACAATTCAGAACTTAAAATGTAACAAAAAAATTTATATGAAATTAAAAACAAAAATAAGGTAATAAAACATCTGGGGGAAAAAAGAAATAAGTGCAAAGATTGTATGAGTTCAATGACAGTCACTTCCATAAGTCTGACCCCAAATCTCTCTCTCTCTCTGTCTCTCTTTCCACCTTCGTTCTCTCTGTCTCTGTTTCTCTATATCTGTCTCTGTCTCTCTCACCCTACTCTCTCTGTCTCTGTCTCTCTCTGTGTCTCTGACTCCTCCATCTCTCTGTCTCTGTGTGTCTCTCTCTGTCTCTGTCTCCCTCCCTCCAATCTGTTGCCAAAACCTTTTTATTTTACTTACCTAACATCCATCCCCTTTTCTTCTCTGCCACTTCTACCACCCTGGTGCAGACCCTCATCACCTCACACTTGGACAACTGCAATAGCCAGTTGGTGGGTCTGTCTGCCTAAAGTACAGGTCTGACCATGTCACTTCTCAACAAACTCCAGTGTCTCCTGGATCCAACAGAAATTCCTCTCTGGCTTATAAAGCCCTCCTAACCTGTAATCCCTTCCTTTCCAGTCTTCTTTCACCTTTCTCCCAATTGTGAACTCTTAGGTCCAGCGATACAGAAAGCCTTTCTTGATCCTCTTTCATTTTAGTGCCTTCTCTTTTGATTATTTCTTTTTTCATCTTAGATATGGTTTGTTTGCTTGTCTCCCCCATTAAATTGTGAGCTCCTAGAGGGTAGGGCATCTTTTGCCTTAGTCAGGACTGGATAGTCAATAAACATTTACTAATCATTCACTATATGCCAGGCCCAGTGAAAATCCAAGAGGATACAAAGAAAGGCAAAAGACAGCCCCTACCCTCAAAGGGCTTACAACCTAGGGAGGGAAGCCAGCAAATACAAGTATATTCAAAGAAATAAGGGACTATATTGGTGATTTCATTGGTATATGGCAGTTGTTTTTAAGTGTTGTCCAGGAACTTCTAGGAGGTCCTTTTCAGGGGGTCTGCAAGGTCAAAATCTTTTCATCATACTAAAGTGCTTTAATTTCTAACATAAATAACAACAGAAATAACCCACATAAACAAAAGCTCTTTGGGAGCATCTTCAATAATTTTTAAGCGGGTAAAGAGGGCCTGAGACTAAAATGTTTGAGAACCACCTGTATAGGTAACTCCAGGGTGAGGAAACTCCTTCTAGCAATGCAGATTGGAACTTTCTTTGCAAATAAATTACAGAGTTTTCTAGAACACTAAGAGGTCATGTGACACATGGGGGGGGCAGTCACACAGCCATCATGTGTCAGAGCAGGGGCTTGAAGTCAAGCGTCTCTGGCTCTGAGGCTCGCTCTCCATCCTCTACACCATGTTGCCTCTTGTTATATTCAAAATAGATACAAGATACTTTTTAAAAATTATCAAGCACTTATTTTCTCTTCTACCCTCACCTCACTCCACAGTGGGGAAAAAAAACAAAAAGAACAACCAAACTGTTGTAACAATACAGAGTCCCCAAAGTCTTAGTGCAGTATCAACAGCTTAAAATTTTACTAAGACTTTGGAGGACACCATGTATGCATAGACAAGCTAAACAAATTTTCACCCTGGTGACATCTACAAATATCTCTTTGGTTGTTTCTAATATAAGATGCCATTTGGAATTGGAGGGATCAGCAGTGATCTCCTTACTGATTTTCCTAACTCCAAGCTATCCACGATACCATCTAGCTGCCCTGTAATGTTCCCGCTAGTATTATTTTTTAACGTGGGGGGGAAAGCCCAGGGATGGCCTATTTCCTATGGATGTTACCAAATGTAAAATACAGTGTAATTTGGGAAGTGTGGACCTGAAAACTGTAGAGAAAAGGCAACAGGGTAAATGCATATATTTTATGATTTAATTAATTAAACAATTCCCTATTAAAGATAACAGTTACATAGCATTACAGAGTCAGAGGTTAATCTGACTACCTGGTACAGAAATCGTCTGTCTTAAATACACTTTGCCGTGAGAAAGGAACTTTCTTAGTTGAACAAATCATAAATTTAGTAAGACAATTAACAAAGTAGTGTCAGTTATGATCCCAAGCTGTGTAACTTCCTCTCTGTAACATATGTCTCTGTGACATAAGATAAGGAGAAAATCCCACCACTCTGATGGCAGGCCTCCTGCTGACACATGAAAGGGCACCTTTAAGAAAGTTTCAATTGAAATTACAACCCAAGACATCTGTGTTTTTCCTTATCACTAAGATGCCAGGAAAAGGGTCTCCTAAGGAAATTACTGTCAGCCCCATCTGCTTTGCTGACACCAAAAGGCATTCTCTGAGTTTACTTAAGATAACAAAGGTCCAGACTCTTCTTAATTCAAGCTTTGGCCCTTATTAAAGTCCAAAATTTATATTAAATATTATCAGAAGTCAGGAAGACCTGCATTCAAATGTTGCCTGACTAGTTGTGTGACCCTGACAAATCACTTAGCCTAGTTGAGATAATAGTTAAATGCAGTGAGAATCAAATGAGAAAAAATATGTGGTGTTTTGCAAACCTTAAAGCTCTATAGAAATCTAAGCTATTGTTAATTAGGAAATGGAACTTGAGCTGAGCTTTGAAAGGATCGAGGGGTTCCAAGATGGGAAGGTGTGGGAAAAGAGATCGTGATCAGTCGGCCAGTATGGGAATGTCATTGGCAAGCAAGTGTAAATTGGCTGTGGAAACTGCATCCTAGAAAAACATACCATATGATCCATGGTGTAAGGCTGTCGTATCAGCTCACGTTTATGTAGCACTTACTATGTATAGACCAGGCACTTGTGCTAAGGGCTTTACAATTATCTCATACCAAGTTTGGGAGATCGGTGCTATAGTTATCATCCCCACTCTACACATGAGGAAAATGAGACTAAGTGACTTACCCAAGGTCACACAGCTAAGAAGCATCTGACTCCAAACTCAGTGCTCTGTCCGCTAGTTGCCCCACTAACATTGAGGTCGAAAAGAGGAGTCTTTGTGCATGCTATCCTGGTCCTGTGACCAAAGCCCACCTCCTGCATAAATGCAGTTGATGTGGCCTGTTTCTTTTGGCCGCGTTTATATGAACCTGCAGTGGTGCGAAGTGGGGCCGAGGAAGGGGAGGGTACCCTGAAGCCATATCCTTGTTCTAGAGGTTGCCTTCCCTAAAGGTACGGATAGACTTAAATGAATGGGTTTAAAGTGTGTGTCAGACGGCTATACGTGCAAGTACGTGTGTATGTGACTGGTGGACATTAGCCGGTTTATAAAAGGGACAAATGCATAATCCTAATATGCTTCAGCAGAGAAAACAGCAGAGCGGATGCTTAAAAGCGTTAATATTCAAATCTCAACCGCTAGACCATCCCAAATGTCCTGCCACGCCCACTTTCCTGAACCGACAGCTAAGAACGCCCAATTGGCGCAGTCCCATTAAATTACCATTATCCAATCAACAGTCAGAAAGGGCTTCCTCTCTCTTCCACCTGGGCGATAATTGACAGAAACTTCCGCCAATTCATGGAGCTGCTATCAGGACTCCAGCCTCCTTCGCTTATTCCGTAGCCAATCATGCACGAGTTTTCAGAATGACGTCTCCACCATCCAATCACAAAGGAGCATGGGTGGAGCCGCCCAGCCCCAGAAAGAAGGGACGGGATAGTGGTGGGTAAGGGAACTGAGGGAAGCTAGAGGGATAGAGAGGGCGTGGCCTGGCTGAGACGTGGAGCGGCGCGCGCGCTCCCAGGTTGTCGGCGGCGCGCGCGCACCCTCCTCATCAAGAGTCCTGTGGTAAAAGCCGTTCGGAAAATGGCCGCCGCCGCCGCGCTGAGCGGAGGAGGAGGAGGCGAGGAGGACAGACTGTGAGTGGCGCCGCTGTGGCCGCGGGCGGGGGCCCCTCCGCGGAGAGGAGGCAGCGCGGGCGGGGGCCACGGGGTCGGGGAGGCGAGCCGGGCCGGGCTGGTGGATGGCGTCCCTCCTTCCCTCCCCCCTCCCTCGCTCTTGCTCCCCCCTCCTTGGAGCCCGGGGCCCTCCGTCGGTGCCACCCCGCCTCTCGCGGCGGCCGGCCTCCCGGCGCGCGTCCCAGCGCGCGCACGCCCTCCCACCCGCTTGCTTGGCCCTGGTTAGGCGCTCGTGCGCTCCGGCCCGCTGCTGGTGGGCCTCGAGCGCCGTGCCGCGCCGCGCAGTCCTCTGCTCTCGCGCCGTGGCCGCGCGCTCCTGCCTGGCCTATCTGCCCGCCCCCTCCCTGCCCAGCTCGAACTCGTGCACGCCCGCTGTCGCGCGCTCGCTCCTCCATCCATCCTCCCCTTCCCCCCATCACCTCCCCATCCCCTCTTTTCTCTTCCCCCCACCCCCGTTGTCTCTTATCCCCCTATTTCTTCTCCCCATCCCCCTATTTCCTTCCCCCCTCTGTTTTTTCTCCCCACCCCCCCCATTTCTCCCCCATTTCTCTGACTTTCCCCCTCCCCCCCCGCCACTTTGGCCCCTCCCCTCCTGCGCCTGCGTACTAGTCCTACTCCCCGGCGAAAGAGTGCGCCACAGCAGCCCCATCTCCCTCCCTCCCTCCCTCTCCTTCCCCTCCTCTTGCCTCTTCTGCTGCCCTGTTAACTCCCTATTTTTTTTTCGTCCCCAACATCTTTGCCAGTCCCCACAGGACTATCAGTTCTCCTCCTCCCCTCCCCCGTGGCAGGAAGAGGGAGATGGGAATTACTGCCTACCCCATAGGGAGGAGTGTACATTGTGTCCCCTCTGTCCCACACAGCCTTTTCTAATAGAAGCAGTTCGGGAAGTGTCACCAATTCTGATACTTGCAGCCGAGGAGGCTCTTTGGTGAAGAGCCTCACGTTGTGCCTCTCATCATCTTGGGGGATGTCTGAATTTGTGGCTGTTGGAGTATGGTATGCACACCTCACATCCTTCCCCCACCACCCAAAATCTTCCAGTTACATAAAAGTGATGGGCCATACTCTGGAGCCCTGAGTTCGAATTGTTCATTTGGAGCAAAGTCACAGGCAGGACAATGGGTGTCTGGTTTAGTGGTTTCTTCAGTCTGATGTACTCTACCTTTAGTTCTTTCATCTTTATTTTGTTCCTAGTTTAGTTTTGAATGACTCCCCAAACTGAAACTCATTTCAAATTTCCGAAGTGTAAGTAGCAATCAAGACCTTCATATGTGACACTTGGCCCAACTGATTGTAAACTTTCAAGTTCTTAGCAAAACTAGGTGACTTTGGCCTGGTTTTAGGTTTCAGTACAAAGTGTACAGCTTTCCACTGAAGACTTAAGGAGATTGGGAAGAATCTGAAAAGATTTATCTCATCCCAGAGACCATTTATGAAATTAATATATACAGATACTGTAGGAAAAATAATTGCTCTAAAATGCAAATAAAATTCAAACCAGTTTTTTTCTTTCACCTAATATGTCAACTGCTTTTAAGATTAGGTATGTAAGAGTGTAGCTTGTTCACAACAAATATACATCATTACAAAGGAGACATTCTTGACTTTTGTTCCATAGAACGTGTGCAGACAGTTTTTTTTATTTGTATATTTTTACTAGTGGAAATTGGTTATGCTGAACCATACACACCCCTTGTGACTGGTAGCATGCATGGGTGAGACAGCTGGGTTCTGTAAGAACTGAGGGCTATGGCTGTGGAACTAAACTTGCTCTGTCTTAAGCATACTGACCTAGACTTTCTAACAGAGGAACTTTATAAGATTTATGGATTTAGTTAAGCTATGAAAATGAAATATAACCTTGCCCCTATGGCTCATTAAATTAAACATTTATAAGGCAGCTAATGCCCTCAATGAGAACTATAGTACTGGCATAGTGTGAAGCTTTCATTTGGATCCCTACGTTCTGGTAAATTCAACAAATCAAATTCCTAGTCTTTCAAAATATGCTACGACCCAGTTAAAACAAAAAAAAGACAGGGTGGTTTTTTGTTTGTTTTTTACCCCTGATCTTAATTCCTGGTCAAGCAAGCCTAGTAATTCATACTGTGAACCTTTTGAAACTTTCAAAACCAAAAAACCAAGCTAGAAGTAAAAGTGTCACTCTTCTTGTGCTCTCGGTGTTTTGTTTTTTTATCAATCCTGTCGGTTTAAAAGCTGGAAGAAGAGACCTTAGAGATCAGTTAATGTTATGGATGAGAATGCTGAAAAGATCAGACACATAAGGAGGAGATTTGAACTCAATTTCTCCAACTCCAGACTCTTTCTACAATACTAAGCCGACAAGTAGCCTAACCACTGTTTTGTTGTTTTTGGTTAGGATGTGTGGTTTCATTTCTGTGGGAAACGCCTGGTATGGAAACGTGGTCTGTAATTTCTAGTCTTAGAGAGTTGCCGGTGCCACTGACAGGGTAAGTGACTTGCCAAGGGTCACACAGCCTGCATGTGTCAGGAGCAGGACTTGAACCCAGGGCTTCCTGACTTTAGGGCTTGTATTTTATCCACTAGACCATGCTGCTTATAAGTGTAGATAAATACATACAAACATATCAAAGTGGGCATTGTTGTACAAGTTAGAGGTATGTCTAACTTAAGAAATGGAGAAAGTAGATCCATGAGCAGCAACCTCCTTGACAGTCATCTGTTCTTCACACCCCTGGTCCTTTAAATAGAATAAATATAAACCTCATCTAGGGAGGGGTTTCTTTGAAAAATACATTTAACTGAATTAGTGGTGTAAATTAGACATCAGAGTTCTGAGTGTCCTGATAGCTCAGAGAAATGCCACTTCCTGATTTCTTTGCTAGTGTCAGCTTGTCACATCTCTGAGATTATAATACAAGTCAATGGAAAAAAACGATTTCTTTTTTCACAGATTTCCTTTGCCCAAAACCTCAAGTGAAGTACACCTTTAGTCTCTTGTTTAGGGTTAATGGGTTTTTGGTCGAAAGTAGCCTCTGCTGTCACCTGCACACTACTGGTCGGTTGTAAGGCATATATATTTTTCTTAAAGCTTTAAGACTTTTGTAGGGCTCACATTATATAATACCATAAAAGAGAAACATGATTTTGAATAATTCTGTCACATGAAAAGGAAAACTGCAGGTAGTAAAATAATTTTGTAGTGGACCACTGTATCTGCGTTTTGTTAAAGTTTTCTGTACTATTTCTAATTGGAATGCTTCTTTTACCAACTTAGCATAAAGTACTGTTAGTCACTCAGGTAGAATTACTGATTCCTCTAGTTGAGTCCACTTTTCAGCTTTGCCATTCCTTGTTACTATTTTGATAGTGAACAATATGTTGTAGAATCTGTTAATCTTTCATGAATATGAGCATTGGTGAAAACCTTGTAACAGACTTAAAACATCTCGTCACACTTTGTGATCAGCCATCATGGTCAGCCCTGAAGAAAAGGGCATGAAATCTTTCAGGTTGTCATTAATTAGTATCTGTTGTGTGTGTACTAGGTTCATAACATCATGCTAAATCCACAGTTGAATTTTTAGAGAATGTTAAGGGGACCCTCCTCCAGATTGATAGGAGCGGTAACACAATCCTTCACAAAAGGTTATTTCCTATGAATGCGAATGTGTCCAAACACACTCTTAAAATTAGCTCCCTTGGTCATGTTTAATCCATATACATATGAGCCTTAATGTGGTATTCTACTATCACTTCAATTCAGCAGCCATTCAACTAAGCACCTACGTGCAAAACTACTACAGTACACTCTGTGGGTACAATAATAGTTTATATGGAAGGAGGGGAAGATTCAATATATGTGTGTGTATATACATATATATGTGCGCACACACATATATATACATATACACATACACATGCACATATATACATACATATATATCTGTACCTGTGATCTTACCAGTCTTACATTCTCATCCTTTGCTGTACCTCTTGTCCTTTCTTTCTTGGAAGTCCATCCCAGGGGGTCCACCCAAAGCTGAGGGCTTTTCCCTAGACCTCTTGACTTTGTATGGATACCAGTTGGCATCTGGCTGCCTATCCATTATCCCTGGTTTGGCCCACCAGCTCTCTGGTGACATGAATAAAAATAATTATAATACATGGTAAGACATAATGGAACAAAGGAGAGATCTAAAATTTTCAAATGGAAATATGAGAGAGGAGAAAACTTTTATTTCATGCAAATTCAGGGGATGGAGATGGTGTCCTCGAGTAAGTGGCATCTGGGCCAACCTTTGAAGGAACAAAAGGATTTTAACTAGCAAAGATGAGGAAGGAACGTCTTCTAGGTACAAGGGGCTTGCCCTTCAGAAATTCCCAGAGGCAGGAACAGCAGTTCAAGGTTAGGGAACAGATTCCACTTTGCTTACAGGATGCCTTCTTCTTGCTTTGAAACTGAAGAATCATCGCCTTCATTCTAGTAGCACACCAGAGCTTTCTGGCAGCCTTGCTGGTTACCAGCTCCCTATTGTGACATTGTTTGGGGTATCAGTGTATCTTTGAAACTCAAACCTCTCTACCCTTCTTCAGCTCATTGTACAGAATTTGTTGCAATATTCTGTCTTGCTTCTTCTCTTTTGCATTTTTTCAGTGGAGCAAATTTTTTCGAAATGGAAGCTTTATTTGCATGAAATTCAATCAAATCAACCAGTATTTAATAAATCCCTGCTGTGTGGCAGGAACTATGTTCGGTTCTAGAGATAAAAATGCAAAGAATGAAATAATCCCTACTCTCACAAGGAGCTTACTTTGTAATGGGGAGACAAGAACACACACATATATACATGCATACATACATATATAGATGCAGCACAAATATAGTAAATAAATAGGAATATATACATATATATGTTAAATACAAGATATCAGATGGAGGGCACTAGCAACTGGAAGATGATGCCCTAGCTGCCTCTCAGAGGAAAAGGGGGCCTGGGGGACTTTGTTAGGCAAAGGTAAGGGGGGGAGTGCTTTTCAAGGATGCTGGATGGCCTTGACAAAGGCAGAGATGGGAGTTGCGTGTGAGGTGCAAAGGCTGAATCACAAAGTTCAGGAGGAGGGGAAGGAATATTCAGGGAAGCTGGAAGGATAGGTGGGCCTGCTCTTTGCAAGTTTTTCACATTCTTGAATGGTACTGTGGTGTGGGGTTGCCAGGAACAGCCCCCTTCCATGATGATGTTTGGGCAGCTGTACCTTTTGGTAATGAGATATTTCTTGAAGGATAATCTTGTGACTTAAACTGCTCACACAAAGCATGTAACTTGGACATAATCACATACTTTATCCTTGTAGTTGTTTGCTGTTAAAGTATATGTTTATTTGTATGTATATCTACCACTATCTCTGAAGCTGGCTGGTGCCTATGGTGATTCAGGGTTCAGTTGTCTTGTTTGCTTTGAAGGCTAGAAGTCTTCCAGTAGGTCTGCCTGCAAATCACATTTTTGACAAGTTCTTATTTTTGATTGGTATATTTTTGTTGTTGTTGTTGTTTTTGTTTTGTTTTGTTTTGAACTTAAATCTGGATTAGATTGAAGACTTTTGGAGCTTGAAAGTACCTTCCTCAGAGATCATCTAGTTTGACCACAGCTTTACATGTGAAGAAAGACCCAGAGAATTTAACTAATTTGTCAGAGATCATCTAATTAATTTTTGCTTCTCCACCAGTTTCGTTTTTGTTTATCTAATTAACTTTACTGCCAGGATCTCAAAGCACTCTTCAATCTTGAATGTGAGAGATGAAGCATTTTTTTCTTCCCCACTATTCTGGGGAAGTGATGGCTTAGATGATGTAGCCCTTTGGTGGGCTAACGTGTATATATTTGTTCCCATGAACAGTTTCCAAAGCACATTCTGGTCCTCTTTCATGTAAAGATAAAGGTGCAGAGCTTGGGTAATTCAGAGGCCCAAGAGATTAGCTATTTTCCTGGCAGTTTGGGTCATAATAAGGAAATGAGGACGGATATCTTAGTAATATCTAAAAATACAGTCATCCAAGCAGCCCTAGACCTCTCTTTTAGTAGCTGAGCATTTTATTCAAAAGCAAAAGGGAGAGGTAATAATTAACTTGTAGTCATTTGGTTATTGCAATATAATAGTTTTTAAAGAAGTTTCAAAGTTGTCCCTGGTAGTAGAAGATTAAAATATTTTCACTGATGGTTCTTAATTGCCTAGGTCACCATATTTTCACTGTTGCTAGCATTTATTTCGAGTTCATTCTTTCTTAGAATATAAAGCCTTTTCCTTTCAAATGATTCTATAGTAATTACTTGTGTAAATGCGTTACATCATGCAGTCTTCTACTGTTTAGAAAACAAGGCCCGCTTTGTTTCCAGATTTCAAGGGTTCCTTGTGGAATCATACCTTGATATAGCATGTTGTCTTAAAATATATATTCACTCCCAGAATGTTTCTGTGTGGTTTGTGCCTAGAGGCAGAGGAACATGCCAAAGATTGTTGCTAATGTCCTGTTTTGCAGTGTCAGGGCTATGCCACAGGTAATAAAGTGTCTGATATTCTCTTTTTTTTTTCTTAACAAGAATGGTTATTCTTTTCATTGAAGCAATATACATATACCCGATGTTCCAAAGACTTGTGGTTTGTATTTAGCTTCCAGTTATGAAGTCACCTTTCCTGGTGTACATACGATTTTTCTACGTTTTTATCTTCAGAATACTCCAAGTAGCCCTGGGGAAGAAGGTCTTGAAGCACATGGGGGCTTTCAACTTACCATTTTCTTTGTTTTAGGCTCCATAAAAACACAGAATCACCAGTTCCTGCTTTGATGTGACATGTGACTCCCCAGAACACATCTTGCTTCTGTAGACCAGCTCCAGCAGGATTCCATGGTAGCTGGGATGTTAGGGCTCAGGTAAGTAACCTTCTTTTTTTTTTTTTTAGTATATGTCATGGTTTGGCCAACTGTTTAAAAAAAATGTTGTGCTACACTTGGACAGTATAAAAATACCCCAAAGACTAAAGATACAATAACTGTGCCAAACTGCGCCATATAATAAAAAAAATTTACTTCCCTGAGCCCTGAAAGGTCAGTTTTTGTACGGTTACTGCTTCATGGTATGTGTTAAGGAGTAAGATTAGAGCAAAAACTGGTGATCTGTAACTTGAGTTCACCTTTCAGCAGGTCAGCTAAGTTTAAAATCACCTATTGCTGAAATCTCTGACCACCACAGTAGTTTAACATGTGTAATAATTTTTCTAAAAGGTCTTCTGTGATTTTTAGTTCCTAATTATGTAGTATATTTTCGGGGATAGTGACTATCAGTAGTATAGCTTTGTGAATGTTACTTTCTCTAGGTTCTCACCAAGCAGCAGAGGACCTAGCTATGGGGGGATGCTTACCACATGACTGCTTAGGTGGCCTTCCTGAGGTGAGAAGCACACACACAGATGGGCATGTTGAGTAGAGTCAGGGAAATAACATAGAATGCCTTTTGAAAAGTTTATGTGGCAGATAAACTAGAAGTTGATACCTTTGACATCTTTGTAAGGATTATGTTTTGGGGGGGTAAATGGTTTCTTAATGATTTCTCCATTGTGTTATGCACAGCATCTCTGTTAAAAAAAAAAAAATTAGCACTCGTGCCACTTTTCATAATTTAACAAAACATGTAGCACTTGTCCTAAGTTTCTTGGGAATTTGTACATTTGGAGCTCATACACCCAGTATATTGAGGCACAGAGGATTTGACAGCTTCCTTTTCCTCTCTTCATGGTAAGTTTCCCCTGATGTTGTCAGTCCATTGAAGAGATCTTAACACAGACTTGGGACCAAGCAGTACTTGAAGCCTTTTGTTCGGTCTCAAAGGGGTGTTGTTAGGACAAAATGAAATAATCATCCTAAAGCGATTATCACCATGCCTGGCTTATAGTGCTATAGAAATGTTAACTGTTGTGTGGTGTTCTATCTTCTCTCAACACCCCACTGTACAAGTGTTGTGTTAGAGGACAAAATTTGTGCAAAGGAAAACAGACTATGTCGAAGAAAATGGGTAGCATTTCACATCTTTCCAGACCCAGATTTGGCTCTGCTTATGAATCTTATGATTGAAACAATAATTCACACCATCCACTGCCATGGAATGTGATCTGAGCTTTGTTGAAAGGGAACTTTCTCTGTGATTCTCTTTCATACGAAGGATAATTATGCAGCTTATGCTGTTTTCTTATAGACTGAGTTGATCAACTAGAAAAGGTGAAACAAACATATTTCCTTAGATAGGTTTTAGGATTTTTTTTGTTTCATGGGTTTTTTTAAAAATTATTTTAAAACAATAGATAACGCTAGTATTTTCAGGGTTTGCCCTGAAGATTTTAGGAAACAGTAGAAAAGTTCCCTAAATGTGTATTGTGAATGGGAACTCTTATAAGCCCCAGCTTCAAAGAACTTAAATTTCTTAAATGTTACTATTGCTATGATGAGAAACTATTCTAAGGGTAGAAAACAATTAACCTACCTCTAGTAAATAAGTATATAGCTTTTAAAAAATTGTAAACTGCTTTTAGAAATAATTTATGGAAATTAGAAATAATTTAGAAAAACCTAAATTATCTTACCCTTACTCCAGTAATAACTAAAATGGCATTTTCAAATCCTACCTGTAGAGGGTAAAGGTAGTTTCTATTTAACCAATTCTAAACTTAAAAAAATAGGAAAATGGAACGTGTTACATTATGTTTTTTTTTAGATCTCCAAACCCTTTAAAATATGATCATATTTTTTTGTTTTTATAGTTTCCACTTTTTGGAAAGTGGGTTGAGTTTATTATACTATCAATTTTTAAAATGTGGCCCTAGAAACTATTAGCAAGTTTGAAAATTGGAATTTAGATAAAGTAAGACTTTTTGTAGTTTCACTGGTTCTCAACAAATTCTAAGTTGAGGAGAGTATAATGATGGTTCCGGGTGATTTTTATAGTTGACTGCTTTCTGTTAATCTTCTGATATCATTGTCAATTGACAGATACTTTCTGATACTTTTTTAAGGCACCCCCATGTGCCTAAAGTGTTAGTGACTTTAAAACTGTTCCCTTGAAGTGTTTTTATTCTGCTTTAAACTTTAAAAAATAATTCTCATTTTATGATTGCTTTTTTTAATGTTCATAATCTTTAAGGGATTTTTTTTTCCAGTCTTGACAGCAGAAAGGTTGACAGTACTGCAGTGATAATTCTGCAGTATATGGTTTGAGTGGCCCAATAAAATATTGGTGATATTGCATAAAGGCCATATTAATTTTGTGTCTATTCTGATCTTAATTAAAATTTTTCTATTTGACACAACTTGGATCTTTTGAGATGAAGTTAACACAAGTTGATAAGGAATCTTTTAGTTCTTTACCAGTGCCCTTTTCTCCATAAATTTCGCAGGTACAAACTAGTTCTTGTCTCAAACCCAAATAGAAATTTTGTTGTTGTTGAGGCATGATTTTATATTCAACATTCTTTTTATTGTTACAGAAGAACGGTTTAGTACTGATAGAGGGATTTCCTTTTATACTGTTTTTGAGAGTTCTCTTAAACATGTGGTATGGGAACTGTGTTTCTTGAGTTTCATTTTGAATCAAGAGATACACTGACCTTTTTTTAAAATGAAGATGATTCTTTGGCGAATAAAGCTTAGGAAATAGAACCAAATTCACGTTTCAGTATCGCAGAATTGCCTAATGAAAATGTCCTGATGTATCACTCTGATTCTCATTTAGCAAGAAAAAAAATCTTCCTCTGAAGCAGAAAGAAAGTGAATTCTCCTATCTCCTTCTTTCCCCCTCCCTCCCCCAACCTTTTTAATTGCAGAAAATCCTGCAGTATAAGGATAATCCCATAGATTTATGACTGCAATAGCCTTCACCTGATGTGCAGAACTACCGCTGTTTATCCAGCATAAACAAATCCTTTTTTCATCAACTTACACTAGAAAAACCCTCTTGCCATCCTAAGTGGCTCTAAGCATTTTTTTCTTATGGTCCAAACCTCTTCCACCCTATTTCCTAGTGCTAGTTAGAATCATAGGAAAATTTTGGGGTTGAAGTTGATATCACAGTAATACTTACCATCTTCATTTTCAAAGTATTCTCTTAACACTAGTCTATGCACAAAAACACTGAATTTTTTTTTGACTTGCGAGATAAATTTAATACAATATTCATTTAATACATGATTTGAATTACAGAAAATCAGACATAAACATTGAGAGATATTTTGTTGAATTTATACACATTGGTCCTGTTTAAAAGAGATTAATTGGATCTTTGTGTTCACAAAAAAAATTTTCTCCCACAAAAAAAAACCCACAATTTTTTTTTTAACAGTAAGTAGTTATTGTGGTAGACGTATAGACAGAGTAGCCAAATAATTACCCTTGGATTTGCAAGTGAGCCTCTGCAGGGTGCATGTTCTTTTCTAGGCTTCTGCACTAGCCATCTGATTATGCCACTTGGGAGACCTTATTTCCTTCGCTCTGCTTGGTATTGCTACTGAAAGAACAGCTAGAACATTTTGGTTTAGGGGAACTGTACTTTCAGTATCTAAGTGAAATTTAATTTTTGATGATTTTAAAACATCAATTTCAGTTGGAGCTTCTTGTGGTGCCTGATCCTTGACAGTGGCATTGGTAAATTGTTTTTAAATAATTATTTCACAAATTTAGTTCCTAATTTCCAAATTTAAATCTCCGTGCTTGGTTTTAATATGTGTTTTTTAAACGGTAGAAGGAATTGGTCTACATTAAAGCCTAACGTCTATAGTATTTTTAGTGTTTGGGGTTATAAAACTTGGCAAAAAGTATAAATATCTGTGTGTGACAGTTTGCCTTTGACTCTCAGTAACTGTGGAATAGCAACAAACAGAAATGATTGTACTAAGCCTGTGATAACAGCTCTTGTAGCTCAATGTCATTCTGAGCCAGTCACCATAACAATTCCTCAGCAGTCTGGAAAGGTTGGGAGGCCTTTTCAAGTGGTCTGTGTGACCCTATAAGGGAATAGCTGTCTAAGCTAAAGCATAGTGTTAAATCTCAGTCACCTGAACAAGTTCTCGCCTCTTTCCACCAAAAATGTGGTAGAGACTTGTTTACAAGCTTATGCCATTGTCTCAGTATTTCAGTTTCTATAAACAGCTTGCCTCCCAACCCATTTTAAGATGTATACGATCCAGATCCAAATTTGCCATTCTTAAATACTAACTCTATGCTTCATTTCTTATGAAAATTATATTATTTTAGGATCTGTTATACACACAAAAAAAATAAACCACTTCAAATTAGGTTATATTCTGAAAAGCAACTTTGTGAGAATTCATTTTTTTTTTTTTTGCATGGCATCCAAATCCTAATGCTTTGTCTTAAGTCAAAGGATGCTTTTTTTGTAATGGCTGGCGCCACCAACTCCACCCAGAACCCAAAAATGCCACTCTAATCCTTTTGTCTCTTTCATTATCTCCGAAAGTAAAGGTTCTGCATGGAGAACTTGGCTTATGTTGCTCAGAGTAGAATGTAGTGCCTCGTGCTGTAGTTGTAGCAGTTCCTTCCTGGCTTGCAGGGGCCAATGAAGTGCAGTGTGACGCAGAAGAAAGTGCAGGGAGGGCAGGTCTGAACCAGTCAATTTGGGGGCACTCACGGTTACAGTCAGAAAACAGGAAAACACATCTCTATGAAAGTATTCTGAATAGCAGCCCCATAATTCAGCATCTTTTCAGAGCATCTGATCCTGGATTCCAACCTCCTCCTCTGGCAATTATTAAGTCCATGACTCGGAGAGAGTCATATAATCTCTGAGTTTCAGACATCTCTTTCTACACACTGCATGGCCGCTGATCCCTGACCTCTCCCTTCTCGTTGTCCAGTCCAGCTCTATTATTGCAGCACTCCTCAGTGTAAAAACTATTTGTATAAAAAGTGTCAAGTAACATTGCACGGTAGCACTTGTGGTGTGGTCTGTTGTGTGTTTGCATAAAAACACATATTCTGCCGACAGGTGCGCAGTAGAGAATCTCTTTCATTGGCTTTTGTGGTTTCTCAGCCATCTCCAAGGCTTGGGGCAGAAACCACAGGGCTTGAGTACTTAGAAGTAATCCAAATGGTGCAACAGGGAGCATGCTAGAGGTTGAGTTAAGGGGGCCAAGCTTCTCTCATTTTTTTTTTTTTTGGTCTTTGTGTCCTCAGGACCCAGCACAGTGCTTAGGACACATTAGGGGTTTAATAAGTACTTGTTGAATTGATGTTTATACCCTTGCTGTCTCTTAGAGCTTTTTGTGTGTGTGGTTACATCAGGTTTTGGAAGCTTGGGTCACTTATCATGTCATACCTTGCCTACTATATAGGACATAATTTTCCTTTCTCCAGCTGATTGATTCATACAAAATTGTGTTTTCTTTTTTGGATCTGCCTTGAGAGGAGCAGTGCTGTGTAATAGCTCTGTGTTTACAAAAGTTACATTGTTGATAAGAAATTTATTTGGAATTTGAAGCTGTGAAGCTATAAGACCCCAGTGACCCCTCTGACCTTCTGGGATACTCTTGTTATCTACTGGATTCATTTGCAACAACCATTCTACTTTTTTAGTCTCTGAAATGGGGGGGGGGGGGGGAATTCAGAATTTTATTTTTTTTATTTTTCAGCAACTTGGATTATAGTGGTCACAGTAACTTATTAATGAAATAGTGAGTTCCATTGCACCAGAATGTGAAGGTATAACCTAAGAAAGTATTAGTTTATTTGAATTTTTCCCCTGCTCAAGACAGTCATTTAACAAATGGAGTAAGCAAAATACTAAATTAATTTTTATAGTTGATGTGATCAATATGTACACACCATTATAACATGATTCAAAATTAACCCCCAGAATTAAAATATGATTTCTTTCTTTTCTACAACTTGATATTAAGAGCTGATTTTTCATTCAGAAAGATTTTAAAACAGGGTTTGACAAAGTTCCTTCAAACCTGGAATCTAAATCCCAAATATTAGAACCAGATGAATTTTTTTCACCTTTTAGGTAAAAAAGAACAAAAGGAGGTGGAGAGGAGAGAAGGAAGCATGTTACCACAGGATGTTTATTTCCAGTTTCAGATAGAATCACAAATTAGCACCACCCAGGGCTACAGAAGCCAGAGGATTAAATTTCAGCAATTATTTATTGACAGCCTATTATGTGCATGAAAGAACAAAGATGAAAATGTAGTTTGCCCTTGAAGGAGCAGATACACAGCAGATACACAAATGGTTTACAAAGTAAGGGGCAAAGGAAAGAGCTAAACAATATCGTTTAGAAAAATTTGAGAAAGAAGGAACCCATTCAGCTAGGAAGGCTTCCTGAAGGAGGTGGCCACTGAGCTGAGCCCTGAATGAAGAGGTTTTCAACAGATGAGGGGAGCACATCCCAAGCTTGTGGGAACACATGCAATTTGAGGTGTAGGAACAGATAAATTGTCCTCTTTGGCTGGAACATAATATACAGAAAGGATAATAATGTGAAATGAGACTGGAAAGACAGAGAGGATAGAGAGGAAGTGTAGTGTAGTGGAAGGAGCAAAAGACTTGAATGCAAAAGAACTTGGGTCTAGGCCTAGCCAAGTCATTTCCCTTCTGCAGGCTTCATTTGTCTCACTTGTTGAAGGAAGGAGTCAGACTAGATAATAATTTTAGGCCCATTCAGCTCTGACATTGAGGATTAGAGAGGAGGCAGAGAGGAGCTGAGCCATATGCTGGCCAGCCCCATTCTGTCCCCAAATCAGTTCCTTTTCCCTACCCTTCTCTCCTGTGTGGGTAGGGAGCTGAACCTGAGTTGGAACAGCTATGGCGATAACTTAAAAGCCCAGAGCTCTCGAGTGAGTCCCAAGTGCCACCAACAGTGAATGGTATTTGTTGTTTGCTCTCACTATGATAGTAAACTACACTCAGGTAGTTTCAAGCAAGATTGCACCAAAACCAGGTGCCATGATGAAGATGTTAAGGGACATGGAGACCCTCAACTGACTCCTTGCTGCTAGGCAAGCCTTCTGCTCCTTCCTGATCAGCTTAGTCTCCTACTCTCCCCAATGGTTCTTCCAAACCTTTTCATCCCTCCTCAAGCCTCCCCTGGCTGCCCCTCTCTGTACCGTCAGCTGAGAACCTTTTCTTATGTTTTACAGAAAAAATTGAGGCCTTTCACCTTTTCTCAGTCCTCATGCTCCTTGACCTTTCTGCAGCCTTTGACACTGTTGATCACTCTCTCCTCCTTGATACTGTCTTTTCTCTAGGTTTTCAGGTTACCGCTTTTCTCCTGATTCTCCTCCTGCCTAACTGATCACTACTTCTCTGTCTCCTGTGCTGGATCCTCTTCCAGACCACTCCCTCTAATCAAGGATGTCCCTCAGGATTCTGAACTGGGCCCTCTTCTCTTCATTTCATCTTTCACCTGCCGCACTTCTCTTTCTGTACTTGGTGATCTCATCAGCTCCCATGATCTTATCATTTCTACTGATGATGCTCAAGTCTACCTTTCCTGCCCTAACCTCTCTGCTGATCTCCAGTCTTATATCTCCAGCTACCTTTCACATGTCTCTACCTGGATGTCCAATAAACCTCTTAAACTCAATATATCCAATGCAGAATTTACTATCATTTTCCCTAAACCACTCCCCCAACCTTCTCTATTACTGTGCTGACTTGTATTCACTCTTCAGCCCAGTAATACTGGCCTTCTCGTCTGTGGGCATTTTTTTGACTGTTCCCCATACCTGTAATGCTGTCCCTCATCTCTGCCTCCTGGCTTCCTTGGCTTCCTTTAAGTGCCAGTTAAAATCCCACCTTCTATAGGAGGCCCTTCCTTACTTATAGATCCTTTTCCTTTCTTAATTATCTACTAGTTTGTCCTATCTATAGCTTGTTTGTACATGCTGGTTTGCTTTTTATTAGATTGTGACCTCCTTGAGGTCAGGGACTGTCTTTTGCCTCTTTGTGTCCCCAGAGTTGAGCACAGTGCTTGACTTATAGTTGACAAGTACTCATTGATCAACTGCCTAACTTGCTGAGTCCTTGAGACTTATAATTTTTAAAAGTTCTGGTTAGCCTGTTAGACTTGAAGCCTTAAAACACTGTCTGTCATAGCTAGACCTTCACCTGACATATTGGTTTCAGGATTGGTCTTTCTACCACAGGAGATTAAAATGTCTGTAGTCTGTGGAGATAGAATTGTCTTGTACTTGTTAGTACCAATGTTCACATTTGTCTAGTGCTGAAAGGTTTATAGCATGCTTTCTTATTGCAAGTAGTATGTCACCAAGTTCTAGATTTATTGTTAGTTATTTCTGCCTATGATAAGCAGAGTGAGTAAAACAAACCCAGTTTTATAAGTTTCTTAGAAATCCAACCACAATTTTATCATTATTATTATTATTACTACTACTACAGACTTTTCATGATTAATTACTACAGTCAATGAAACTTTCTAAGGTTGAGGAATAATTGCTCCCTATTCCCCTATCTGTATCCATAGTAAAGGATTTAAAGAGGGAAGTGAATATTTGAGATATCACAGGTCAGCCACATATGATTCAGTTATGTCTCTGAGAATGTAATAGAGTAGATGATCATCCATGTCATTGACCTCAAAGTTGTCATTTTCTAGGAAGCTTCAACAGAAGAAGCCAGAGTTAGCTTTCCCTATTGGTTTTGAATTTTTCCGTTTCTGCTCTGAGAAGTGAAGCATGGGAGACAAAGTTTTTAACTTTGATTTTCCCTGAATTATATCTGTTTTGTAAGTAAAGAGAATTTTACTTCCTGAAAGTGTCAACAGGAAGCTTTCATTAGTTTTAAACTTACTGAATTTCTTCTATGCACCAAGTATCCAAAAAGTAGAGAAAAGTAGCACATGAATCTTGGGAGGAAAAAAACAACTAAATTTAGGCAGAAACCTGTAGCCAATGAGCTCTTGTCAAAATGTTTCCAATTGCTTTATTGCGCATTTAGGAGCTGGGTTGGGGTTAATCGTAAACTGAGAGAAATCAAAGCTTATTTCCAGCTGTTAATTTAAGGTAGACTCTGTTTCATGAGAAGCCATGACAGATATAGGCAGGGAGACACCTGGATTCAAGTCCTGCGTCAGACACATACTAGGTAGATGGTCATGGACAAATCACTTAGCCTCCAAGTGCCCCTGGAACTCTGGAAAACTCTTATTTTACGGACAAAATACTATCTATCTCACAAGGTTGTTGTGACAATAAATGGGATAATATATGTAAAGCCCTTTGTAAACCATAAAGTTCTGTTTAAATGTTAGTGATCATTGTTGTTTGTGTCTGTATCCGTGGAGAGAGTTTTCTACACCCCCAATAAAATCATAAGTCTATACTCCCCTCTCTCCCCACAATGAATTTTAGACTGTATGCCCCCAACACCTTGGCCTCTGCTTTTACATAGGCCAGGTTCAATACTAAAGACAGAGTCATGGGCTCCAGGCTCTGCCATGAGAGGGCTGAGGCACCTGACCTTTATGTGACAGAGGTTTAGAGGTACAAAGGGACTTAGTGGCTTTATTCTTATCATGATTTGTTTCCAGTGCGTGTTCCAGAAGCTCATTATTGAGTTGTGGAATTACTGTCTAAAGCGGCATTTCAGCTTTGCTTGTTGGACCTTTTTCAGGGGAGATTGGATGGGGATGACTGATTTCGGTGTCCAGGGCTATCAGACTTTCAGGCTGATAACTAACGTGCTTCTGAATTCCTTGGACATAGGATTCTTTTAGGAGAGAGTACCAGATTTGGGAAAAAATGAACTATATTTATTTTCCTCTCTGTACTGTTATATCTTATTTAAACTGTAGGGAATGGTAATTCTCAGGCCAAGATAATTGTGATTACTACTTAACGTGATTTTCTCTTCACTTAATATTTAACAAGAAAATTGAAATTTGAAAACTGCAGGAGATGATAGTGTAACTGGACCAAATAAGTATTGAGTAGCAGTATCTTCTTTCTGTATTCATGATAGTGTACACTCTTTAATACCACTGGCATCATAGAGAGAAGGTCCTGTAACTCCTGATGTGCTCCTTTTTTTTTTTACTGGCTGTAACTCCATCCTATATTGGTCTTCATTTTGCCATGGGGGTTTATAAAACTGTTCTCCTGAGAAGTTACCATACTAGCATTTCTCATTTTAGAAGTTGATTTGTTTTCTGACGGGCCATAAACTTTGTTACTGGAAAAAAATTGATCTTAGTTAGGAATTTAACTTTCTGAGAAATATTAAAGGAAAACTTTCAAAATGAGATTATTTGTCCTTAAGCTTATAGGTAAGCAAATTTTACCAAGTGATATCCTTTTGGAGATTAAATCTGGAATGTGATAGGCCTTGCAACACAGTTTCTTAACTTTTGTTTCCTCTCTAAGTGTTTTTTGCTGTGTTATGTACTGTTTTGCTAGATCATGATGCATTTTTGAGATTCATTTCATGTTGTTTAAGTATTGTATTTAGTTGCTTTTGCAAGCTTTCTAAGCAACTAGAGTTGGAAGGAAGAATTTCTTGGTAGAACCCCATAGAAACCTGAATAGTCCGTTATTAATTAAATAAGAGGATATTGAGAGGAGTTTTCAGAAATCTCCAACGTTGTTTTTTCCAACCAGTGAATGAGGCTCCTTCAATAAGGCTGTTGTAATGAGTGCTTGCAGCAGGGGCCCTAGCTTTTGATTCACACTGAGCCTGAAAGGATCAACTTTCTCATTAGAAAACTCTAGAGATGAGGGAGTGCCAAAGTTAGTCTAAAGTTGGTTTTATGTTTTGGGGATGAGTGAGAGTGGAGGTAGGCAAAGAAAAAGGGGTTAATTAATAAGGGCAAAACAGAAAAAGTGAAAGCTGACTAGCTCACAAGCACGGTTGGGGGCCAAATCAAATGCTGTGTTCATTAGAATGAAAACATTAATCGAAAGAAGGTAAGAAACGGTGAGGTTTTCCATAGGGATTGTGAGGTGCTGAGTCCTCTGGCTTCTCACCTGCTGGCTTATTTTGTGGATTTTCCTTTTTCTTTTAAATTTAAGACCCTAAACAGATGCTTCTTAGTCACTTTCAGAAGCTTGGTAGAACTGACTTTCTGTTTCAGAGATAATCTTTGAGGTTGCAAACACTTGTCTATCCTCTCCTAAGTATCAAGCATCTGTTTAGCCTCTGTTCTGTGCTAGATCATAATGGGGTAGAAATTTTCCATGTTTAATGTCAGGTATCCCCAATTTTGGATAATTCCTTCTCCAACACCTTAGTTTTTTGGCTTCAGTGAAGGAAAATGCGTCAGTGAAGGAAAATGCATTTATTGGAGTGCTTACTGTGTGCAAAGCCCTGGGGATTCAGTAGAAAAGCAAGGCAGACCCTCTGCTCTCAAGGAGTTCACATTCTAATGAAATAAATAGACCAGAGGTAGCAAACTGGCAAGTGCTGAACAGATGAATATGTTATTGGGAAAAGTTTAACAAAAGAAATAATAAAACAATTGATAATGAAAATTTGTGGTTTTCTAAGTCAGGATGAGGCCCACCGGGATCTCTTTCTGTTTGAGTTTGATCCTACTGGGGTAGCCAACAAACACATCTAAGAAGCTTCAGCTGTGAGTCAGATGGAAATGTGTCATGGTCCTTAGAGCACAGTGGCCAAAGTAGATGGTAATGCATGCTCTTTAATGTTATTTCTACTGATAAAGTCAGATCCATTTCTCATGTTGAGCCGTATAGCTTGAGTGGTGAAAACTTTCTTTTCCTGGTCTTCAGTAGCCCTGGCTGCTCAGGATGCAGAACCATAGCCCCTAGAGAAGAATGGCCAGGTGGCATCTCCTGCTCAAAAGAATTTGTTCATATTAGAGTTCCAAACTTTACATGGCTTATCAGGGCCTTTGACTAGGTTTGGAATGAAGGAGGAAGGACTGTTCACATAATTTCAGAGTTTTTTAGACTTGAAGTTTAGGCTTGAAGGGTAGCCTGGGTGAAACTTTTGAAATAGGTAAATGGTACTGGATCATGATTTTAAGATCTCTGCCCAAATGGATTTCTTTCAGATAAATTACTAAAATGATTACTTTAAAATGAATTGCTGAGACTGTAAGCACAAGTAAAAAGCCACAGTGAGAACCTATCCAATTCATTCTCCATCCTTTATATTGCTGCATGCAGATCAATAGAGTCTTTAGGGTTTTAGTGTAGTCATTTCTTCAGGCCATTTTCATTTCTTGACCCAAAATTATATAATATTTACTTTGGTATTATGAAGGTTGCTATGTTTAATTATCCACCAGTATCAATTTTATAGTTTCAAAAATCTCACCAGCAAATAGAAAAAAGTAGCTGAGTAACTTATTTCTGCTTTAGTATCTTTGGCAAGATAAGATTATTTTTTAGAAAGGGAATATATTAGAATTCCATAGACCTGGATGCTTTTTACCCCTTAAAAGTCATGCTTAATTTTTTTTGCCATTGCCAGAGAGTAAGGTATTTTCACATCTATGAATTTTCCAAATAACTTTGAGTCTACCCGTTTAGTATATTGGCTTTAGTTCTCTAGAAGTTATTGGGAAGTAGTGTAGTGCAGTGGGAAGAGCACTGGATTTGAAGTCAAAAGACCTGAGTTCAAATTCTGACCATTTTACTTCTTTGGTCCTCAGTTTTCCCCTCTTTAAAATGAAGAGACTTGGACTGAAATGATCTCTAAGGTCCCCAGACTAATGAACTTTGTGAGTTCTTGTATATGCTTTTTATAGTGTTTTTTTCTAGCTCCTCCCTCAGTATTAGCTATCATTTCTTGCTGCCATTGATATACCTGTCTCTAGTTGCATCCTACTGGGGGATGGTGGAGGGTGCACTACATAGGGCACTGGACCTGAAGTCCAGAAGTTCAAACCCAGCTTCAGACACTTAGCAACATGACCTCAGGCAAGTCACTTAACTCTTAGGTTTCTTCCCCATTTGTAAAATGAGGATAAAAATAGCATCTCCCTCCAAGGGTTGTTGTGAAGATTAAATGAAAACATATTTGTAAAGCACTTAGCACTGTGCCTGGCACACGTTCCGTCATTTCAGTCATGTCCGACTCTTTGTGGCACCATTTGGGGTTTTCTTGGCAGAGCTACTGGAGTGGTTTGCCATTTCCTTCTCTAGCTCATTTTACAGATGAGGAACTGAGGCAGACAGAGTGAAGTGACTTGTCCAGGGTCACATAGCTAGGAAACGACTGAGGATTAGAACTCAGGAAGATGAGTCTTCCTGATACCAGGTCCGGTGTTCTATCTGCTATACCACTAAACTGCGCCTCCTGGCACATAGTAGGTGCTTAATAAATGCTTGTCCCCTTCTAGATTTTCTTTCTAATTTGTGCGATAGGACACCAAAAAATTCAAGTTTGTTTGAATTGTGTCATAGCCCACACATACTCAGAAGGGCTGACCTGTGAGTCAAGTTTACTGTAAAGCTTATTGCATGGACCTTGTGGCATTGATTGTAGTTGCTCAGTGGCCTTTTTTGCTTCCTTTTGAGTTTTTTTGTGGGGCTTTTTTTTTTTTGCTTTTTTTCTCCAGATTTATTAATTTATTTGTTTTCAGTTTTCAGCAGTCACTTCCATAAATTCCAAATTTTCTCCCCCTCCCTCCCCAAGACTTCCTTTTGAGTTTTTGAATGGGTCCCAAAGAGGTTAATTTGTCTAGTGAATAGATGGATTAGGATTTAGAGATAATTTTCTTACTCAAGTACTAAGTACCTGCTGTAGCTCTTGCTATGTATTTAAAAAGGAATCCCATCTTGTTTGTGCCTAGATTATATCTGCACGTAATTAACCACATAGATTATGTCTGAGCACCACTCTATCATTTTGGTAATTGAACATAGTCCAACAGTTGGTGTTAGAATTAACAGAGGAGGACTGTTTATACATTCCTGTCTATGTTAAGTAGGATACATGTCATACTAACTTAGTTGATAAAAATAGCATTTATTCTGTGTTGTAAACACATGGAGCAGGTAGGGATTTTGTCAAGTTATTACTGAAGTCATATGTTGCTTGCCAATAGCAAGCATTTCTAATCTGCTTTTGGATAATGGACACAATAGCCTTTTGGTGCCCGTAAATTAAAAACCTGGAATCTTACTTCAGCCTTCACTTGCAGCGATATGGAATAAAATCATCTGTGCTGTTAGATCTGCTGGCAGTTTGTGAACAGGGTATTTTTTGTACAGTGGAGGAGACCAAGAATTGTTCCCATTTTAAAATCACATTTTTAGTAACCTAAAACAAAACACGGATTTTCTTAATCAGAGGTTGTATTTGAAATCCACATTTAGAATGCTTTGGGCATTTTCTAAGCTAATGATTTCTAACTTTTATGTATCATTGCCCTCTACTTTTCATAAGACAATCTACATAAATAATTTTAGATCCTATTCGAGTCAAATTAAGTATTTATTACAATTGTTATAACACTGAAATCTTGAACATATTTATTTTTATTATTAATAATGTATAGTTATTTGGCAGTCCCTTATAATTTTCACATTTATAAATTACAAAAACAATATTTTTGTAATAATTAGACTTTATTAGGGCAAAATTTCTTTAAACTTGATGTCGTTGATGGTATTGCTATTTGTAAGTCTTTTTCAACCACTAATCTAGATGATATTTTGTCTTTAGAACATCAACAGCAGAAAACCTTGTTTGACACACACACCAAAAAAAATCAACTAAGATTTTCACAGTCAAATGCTTATTTCAGTGTCACAGGGTGAGTCTATTCAGCATTCTTGTTCAGCTGGAGTAAGACCAAGTTAAATGCAATGTGTCTATCCATGGCAAATGAATGGGCTCTTAGTTCACCTTTTAAAATATCTAAGTCTTTAAAATAAAATTAGAGTTGCTCCTGTAGACTGCTGGTCAGTTGATTAAACAGAGCTGGCTTCACTTGGCTTTCATTTGCAGAGCCAGTATTTTTTAAATTGGGAAATGTCAAAAACACTTTGAAAATGTATTCTTGATAGTTGGGACTTGTTCATGAATGTGGTCACTTTGTCTTTCTGGATCAGAGTTTGCAAACCTTGCAATGCTTTATTTAGTAAACTTAGTTTTTCAAAAATATCCACCAGAAAAAAAAATGTCCACCAGATATTCAAGTCTCAAAAAGAAATTTTTGTTACATAATGAACTTGCCTCCTCTTTATTACCACTAAGGAAAATAGCACAAACACCCACGACAAGAAAGCCAAGCCAGCCATATTTCTCAATGATAGAGGTGTCCTGTGCTGTGCTCCATCTCATTGCACAGCTTTGCAAAAGAACCTTCCTTTTAGTAGACTGTTTTTCATAGAGTTGTTTACTCTTGTAACAACTTGAAAACTACGTAGCTTCTCACTGTAGTATTTCAGTAGAAGTGATCATCTGTGAAGCGTGCAGTACATACATGTTACTTGAAAGACCAGACATATTCTTAACAAGTGCTTGGAGATCGGTAGTCAGTCCTAACAATGGTTGAGTACTGTCACTACAGACTCTAATATAATTCTTCGACATTATATCATTTTCATGGAAAATCTTCAATTATACTGAAATTTTCTCTTAATATGGTATTTCCATTCATGGGTTTGTGCAGTAACAAATTTCCCAACAGCAGTTTGAACAACCTATCGTACATATGTAATCAAACAAGCATCTTAAACTCCATCTGTTACTTCATCTGATTGCAGTATAAGATAGGAGGATTTTAGTTTCTCATTTAATTGATTGCAGAAGTCCTAAGCTGTGTAGGTGCTTCCCTTTATTATGCTCCACCATATTACCTGTAAATGAAACCCTGCCAAGCTGCTTTGCACTGAATATGCCAGGCACTGTCAACCACATGCAGAGCTCCAACATTTCTCTTATGGAATGAGTCTTTTTACACTGTGAAATTCTGTAAGCAGCTTTCTATGATGTGAGCAGTCCTTTATAGATGAGAGCCATGATTGTTTTTAAAAGTTTGTTTTGACATTAAAAAGGATTATCATCATAATGATAGATAACATTAATATAGTACTTAAAGGTTTACAAAGAACTTTAAAAATCATCTCATTTGATCCTCACAACCACTCTGGGAGGTAGGTGCTGTTTACCCCTATTTTACAGATAAGGAAGACAGAAGTTAAATGACTTGCCCAGGGTTACCCAGCTCGTAAGTGTCTGAGGCTGGATTTTATTGAACTCTGGTCTTTCTGACTCCAGGCCTGGCACTCTATCTAGTGAGCCAGATAACTACCTCTAAAAGCATCTAATTTTCCCTGGAAAAATTGTCTTTCCAGCCCATTCTGTGCTTACACTTTCAAGCTGTATGTAGTGTCATACCAGTCACAATTAAAAGCAATCAATTAAAAGAAATATGGTCATCTTCAAAGCCTCTTCATCATTAATAGTACTTGGGAACCTCAGTGATAAATATAGTAAATAGCATTCTCTGGATTGGGGCTTTTCTTTCATTGTTCTGTACTTCTGCTACTTTAACTCTCATCTTTGCTTGTACTAGTTTTACCTACATCAGTGAATTTTTTCTTTAAGCTGGTTACATGCTTATCATGTAAGAATATTACTTCACTTTTTAATAAATTAGAGGCAAAAAAATTTAGACATTTAAATTTGATGTTAAAATTCTGAACTTTTCTATAACTCATCTCAATTATTTCTGTTTTTTAAAAGTTTCAGGGATTTTTTGGAAACTAGATTATTGTATTGTAATTTACCATAATGAATTATGTTGAGAAATATAACATATTGTGGTACTTTTGGCTTTTATACAAAGATTTTAAAATTTTGAGTTTGTATACTTCATGTTCAAGTAGAGCAGGCCATATGCTGACCCAACTTATCTGGGTCATAGCCTACTCAGACTCATTGTGATGGTGGTTGTTGATATTAGCATAGAAGTTTGACATACACCAATTCAAATCATATTAAATAATTGCCACGCAGTCCTAGAAAATTGTCTGTTAGTCTCATTTTTGTTGACTTTGATTTGAACTTTGTTTTCAGTGGGGAAAAAGTAAATAAATTTATATGGGAGTTTTACGCAAAAATATCCAATGATTTTAGCCTTTGCTTTGTGCTGGGACATCTCAGATGGGGAGAGGTGTTGCCTACAGTTAGGAAAACTTGACTTCGTTGATTAACTGGCAAATAGAATTGAAGTTCGATGTTACTGAGTCACCTCTCAGGTGCTCAACCCCCACCCTCTAGCAGGTGGCGGTGAAGACAGGTAGAATGAAACTAGTTTGTCTAATGGTTTTTGCCTTATGTAATTCCTGCTTTTTCTCTACTGGTTCAGTTATTCTTTTTTCTTTGACATATGTCTCTATGATAATCTTCTTGGTTTATTTTGATATAATATGAACATCTCTTCATGCAAATTAAGTTACATTTGTTTTTTCAGCCATCTTTGAGTCAGACTTTTAATAATGTAAGTTCAGATGGTATTAAAGATTGGCAGATGTGAAGAGATTCATATCAGGCATAGTGGGATATAGAGGTTTTATTCTTATGAAGTCTTTTCAAAAGATAAATGAAAATAGATTACCTTAGTCATATGCTATATTAAATCCTTTAAAAACAGAATCTGTGGATCGGGTAAGTACTATTAGCAGATGATCATTTGAATTTTTTTAGTGAAGATGGAATGAATAAATTCCACACATTCTCAAATGCTGAAAAGATAGGAAATGGCAAGTGCTTCCCTAGAGAGAATTCAGAAAGGAATCCCCAAGTTTACAGAGCTCATTTCAAAACAACAACAAACCCACACTAACTAGAGTGCAGTTTCCAAAGAATTTTAAGAAATGGAGAAAATAGCAGTAAGTGGAGCTAGCTAACTGCAATCTTAGAAATTGGAGGCTGGAGAGGTTCACAAAACCACATATAATACTTGATTTGCAAGAGGCTTTCAAAGTCAGCTGGTTCCTCTTCTACTTGAAGAAGAAGCCACTTCTGCAGAACACTCAACAAAGTGGTCATCCACTTGAATACCTCTAGTGAAAACTGGTACTTCCTTACTCATTAGATAGTATCAGATTTCTCATTGTTTGAATTATGATTTCTAAACACAAATGTGGAAGAATTAATCAGGAAATGAATAGCTTATTTCTAGTTATTTGAAGTTTAAAAAGCACTTTTCTTACAACAACCCTATTGGATTGATAGGGGACATAATATATCTATTTTATAGATGAGAAAACTGTGGCTAAGAGTTATTGAGATTTGGCTGAGATCAGCAGGCCATTAGGAATTTGAGCCCAGAGCAAGTGACTCTTGGTCTAACCTTCTCTCTCCTACAAAATGTACATGCATTATGTTGAGATGAACTTGTTATCAGGAGTGTTGAGTTCCAGGCCCAACTTGGCCACTAACTTTTGATATGACCTCAGTTAAGTCACTTCCTCTGCCTAGATCTTAATTTCCCACATTAAAAAATGAGAAATTTTATGTAGAAGCTCCAACTCCAATATTCTGTGATTTTATGATTTTCCAGTGAAATACCTAGTCATGACAGAATATGGCAAAGACAGAAGTAACTGGCAGAGGGAGAAGAACCAAAATTCTAGTTGGTTCTGAACACCAAAAATTGGAGAAGAGCATTGAGTGAATAGTACCATTGATAAAATGTTACTATGAGGAACCTATAGAATTCACCCACTCTATGGACTACAAGTCAACAAATTACTCCAAAGGCCACAAGTGGCTACCAAGCACAATAATTTTTCAGAAGTAGATGGAGAGAATGTCATTAAGAAGGAAAACAAATGAAGAGGGAAAGGAGAAATGCTCTCCAGCTTATTTAATGTATTATTTGGTAGTTCTCAGAATCCTATGAATGAAATTGAGTTTCTTTCAGATCACAATACAGTTAAGATTTTCTGGTCAAGGAATGAGATAACTGTAGTCCAGGTTTAAATGTAATGAGGGTTACTTCATCAAGAGTAGATGAGGACAGGTCTTTCTTGTTAGGGCATCAAAGCTACTGCTCTGGTACTTGTCCAAAAGACTCAAAGAGTCTGACTTTCTGCAGCAAGAACAAGAAAAATGACCTTTTTCCTAGGTAAGTAACACTCTGATTGTCCCTGTGGGCCAAGCCCAAGGTTTTGGGGCAGACTTGGGAACAAACCGTGGTGGGCAGTTCACCTTTGGAGGAGGTACAGCTGCTGCTCATACCTGCAGTTTAGACTGGGGAGGCTTGACGTAAGAAGCCATTGCAACAAGACTGTGAAATGCACTCTAGTGCAGGGTTTATTACCGTTCACTTGAAGAAGCTAATGTTTGGAAATATATAGTAAGTATATTTACATCACAAGGGTGTAATATGTGAGTCTGAATGTTGGCCATAACCCCTAAAATAAGAAGTCTTTGAAAGAAAAAAATGTATATTTTTATATATTTCATATAACATACAGATATATTAACATATCTTCATATGTATGTACGTACATATACATATGTGTATCTGTGTATATATATGAATACAAAATATACAGATGTATGAATACACATCATATTGACTATAAGCCTCATTCAGGTTTTAGATAAGCTAGATTTGTGAGTGGGAGAGTACAGTCTATATTTAGATCAATATGATAACTGTTTCAATAATGAGAGCCATCATGGTGGAATAGTTATTGGACTTGGAGTCAGGAAACTGGGGTTCAAATCCCTCCTCTGACATTTAGTAGTTATATAAACATGGTCAAGTTTATGTTCAGCTTCACCTCTGAGCCTCAGTTTCCCCGTCTGTAAAATGTGGCAGCTCATAATTTTAGTTGCCTGGGGCACTGGGAAATTAAGTGATTTGCCCCGGGTTACTCAGTGTGTATGTGACAGAAACCTGACTTGATCTCAGTGAATTAAAATAATAATACTTATTTCAAATGAGAGCCAGTATGGCAGGGTATATAGGGCTGCCCTTAGAGTCAAGAAAACTAAGTTCAAATCCTGCAACAGAAACCCAAGAGGGTACACCAACTTGTTTCTCAGTTTTCTACTATCTTTTGTTTTTCTGTCACCTGTGTTTGCCAGCCTATCCCCCCTCAGCCATTCCTTATAACAAGAAAAAGGAAAAAATAGTTCAGCAAAATTAACCAACAGATTAGCTGGGTTTTATGTTATATGCAGTGTTCCACCCTCATAGACACCCCCATCCCTCACCCCAGCTCTGCAGAGAAGGGAGGAGGGAGGGGCCAAGTTTGATCATTGCATTGTCACAGCATTCACTTTTGACCATTTCCTGGTTTTTTCCGTTTACATTCTTGTAGTTGTGTGTATTGTTTTTCCTACTCTTGCTTCCTTCACTCTCAGCATCAGTTCATATAAGTCATGCTCCTCTGTATTTCTCGTATTCATTGTTTTCTACAGCATAGTAAATAAATAGTCCACTACATTCACATACTTCAGTTTCTTTAGCCATCTCTTAGTGGACAAGCATCTCACTTTGCTAAGAAAGGGACTAAAATAAAATGCCCTGTGTACATCAAAAAAGAGAAGTCCCATATACACCAAAATATTTACAGCAAATGTTTTGACAATGATATTGGACATTTTGAAACACCCTATCTGTGGAGAATGGTGGCCTTGTGTAGTGTCTAGAGACCTGGGCTATAAGCCAAGAAGCCCTCATCCATTTTTGAGTCCTGCCTCTGGCCCATCCTGGCTATGTGACCTTGAGCAAGTCCCCTAGGCAACTGTAAGATTATAGATTACAGAGAAGGTGCAGACCCATATTGGTAGAAAGAATTGCCCTATGGGGCATTCCCTATATCAATAAACCCCATGACTGGTTCCTATCACTTTACTAGTTGTGTTAATTCTTAACTGCCAAAGCTGAGCTATTCCCATTGGCTCTAAGAGAGCCAACTTGAAACTTAAGAGTGCAAATACACGTACATACAGGGAGATGACCTCTGAACAAGAAAGCTCCTGTGTCCTAGAGGTGTGGCAGTGTCACTTTGGGTGGAGTTTTGTCTTCACACAGCTTAGGAGTACATGAATTCAGCTATTCATGGCCAGCCTGGCCAGCTCAGAACAGTGAAAACCTCCTGGAGCAACCTCCAGGGCAAGCATCCATCCATCCATACAGCTTATGCTTTAGCAGCAGTAGCAGCACTGTAAAGTTTGGTGTGGCTTGGACACGAGCTGCACTATATTCTTTTATGTATTGAATTTTGCTCTTTTCTTAAGTTCTGGATTTTCTCAAGTTCTGGGTTGTTTTGTTTGCTTGTTTTTTAATCTTGTGTTCCACAACTAAGCATTCTGAAAACTACATTTTTATTTCCTTGAATTTTGGTGGAGTCCTTTTTCAGAATAGAAGTTTTTATTTCTTTAAGATACTGCATCAGAGAATTCCTCTGTTGTAATACCCTAACAGCATAGGTATGAAATGGCTGCAAGTCAAGGATAAGGAAAGAAGAGTGGGGGCTTGGGATTTGGTAATAATGTGGCTCTTGGTGTTTTGCCAGGTTCCCAAGTCATTCTTTTTTATTTACATGGAAAAATTATCTCAGCTGGCACAGAATATCCTGCCTCGCTTTTTAGGACCCGTTAAGGGTTAACAGACCTTACTCTTGATGTGTACATCTACCACTCTGAGAATTAGGGAAGGAGGAAGGGATGGGACCTAAGATTGATCAAGCTGAGTTGAAAATATGGTGTCCTTTATAGAGGCAATGGATCATAGTTAAGCTCTTCTTCTCCAGCAGGGTAACTGTTATAAATATCATTTAAGATCTTAAAACAGTTAGATTATAAAATCCATTGGAATAAAACCTGAGTCATATTATTGCTTCATTCATCAAGCATTTATTAATAATAGCACCTGTGTGCTAGGCCTGAGGATACAAAAAAATAAAATTAAAAACTCTACACCCTTCCAGGAGCTTACATTTTACAATGGAGAGATAATTACACAGGTAAGTCAGTAACAATATGATTTGAGGTGGGAAAGAAAGTTAATTAAAAGGGATTAATGAGGAAAGGGAAATGACAGGAATCAGTCTCCTTCAGGTTGAATCTTGAAGGAAGCTAAGTATTCTCTAAGAACCAATAAAATCTTCCAGAGACTCTCCTGATAGGGTATTTTGCACTTGAGATTGCTAGAAAGACAGCTGCCTTTTCATTGGTCCTGCATCATCCAAAAACCTCACAATATTGGAGGATCAGATTTGCTCAAAACAAAACAGTGTCACAGTGTCATAGATTCACATTTGGTTCATTGATTTTTAAATTTTCTTTAAATGAGAGGATGAACATTGCCAAATGTTTGGAGTCATTGTCTTATGAGTGTTACAAAAGATAGGTTTTTTTATTGTCTTTATTATTCTGGGGTTCTTAATATTATTTGTGTTATCATGGCCCCCTGTGGTAGCCTGGTAAAGTTTATGTACCCCTTTTCAGAACCATATTTTTAAGTGCATAAGACATAAGATTACAAAGAGAACCAATTATATTGAAATACAGTTATCAAAATATTAAAGGAAAAAAGTTAACAGACTCCCCAACCTCCACCCCCACCTAGGTTAAAAACCCCTCATAGTCTGTGTAGGACTTAGAGCTCCATCATGTGGCCAGAGATTTAATGGCAGTGGTGCACATACATTCTGCATATATTTCTGTAAGCACAGCATATTTTTCTTTAAGAAAAAATGAGGCGCTTGCTCCTCGTCATTCTTCTTTGGCTCCATGTAATGTTATGGCCAAGGGTTAAGAAAACAAAACTTGGTTTGATCTGGTCATTAAAAGATGTATGGAGACAACATTTGAAATAGTTGGATTACTCATTCCTTGATTGTCCATTTGACACTGCAGATGTACTAGTCGATCTTTTAGTCAAAATTTAATGCATTGACTAGAGTGTTCTCTGATGCTTATACCTTTCTGGTCCAGCAAACGTGTCTAGGAGCCTTAAGAAGACAGTGTGCTCTCAAGAAATTAAAAATAGAAAGTTGTTTCAATGTAACATGTGGCTCTTGTGACATGATTTGTGTTAACATTAGCCAAGTACCAGCTGAAGGTGGTCTGACCGCACTAAAAATCTCAACAATATAGCCCTGACTTCAGGAGATATGTCTGAAAAATCTAAGTCTTTAGAATACTTTCAGTGCCAATCTGAGGGAAGATATTGAGGTAATATCCCAGCTTTAAGAATTTGGCTAAATACTTGAACTTGAACACAAACTAATACTGCCTTTTAGCTACTTTTTTAGCTACCTTTTTTTTTTAAGCTACTTTTAGCTCTGGTGTTGAAAGTTAAAAACTGGAATTAAATTACATTTTTCAGTTTAAAAAATGATTTGGCTAACTAAATTAGGAAGAAAAAATAAAGAGAAGCAAATGAAGAAAAAGAATGGTTATTGGATTTTTAAAATTTCTGTAGTATTTCAAGTTGGAGACTCCCCCATTGCTGTATACTTAGGCATGGTATTGTTCATAGTAACGCTGGGCATTCTTTGCCAACAGGATTTAAGTTCTAGCAGGTCTTCTCAATGGAGAACTTCTAATACTCCTCTTGATGGCCTCATGTCTTTGTTGTCCAGGAACCAGCCTAGCTAGATACAAAGAGACTCCTGACCAGCCTAAGGACTGTTTTGGCCATAGTCACTAAGGTACCATCTACTAAAGCATAGAAAGGTGATGGGAGATCTATGGATAGGATTCTCCACAGCATTGAAATCCTGGATGTGTTGGCATTTTCAGGTTGCATAGTGGCATAGCTTATTAGTTAATCTTTACAGCATCATCGAGTCTGTGGAAATTTGTTTTGCCCAACTGTACATGTTTGTAACAGGGGTTTTGTTTTTCTTGCTTTCTCAGTGGGGGAAAAAGGAGGTGGGATAGAGGGAAAGCAGACTTCTCTTTTTAAAAAATAAAATGAAATTTAATGAAGAAAGAAAAGCCAACATCATCAAGTCAGTTAATATAGAGCAGTCCCACTGAGGTTGGTAGGTCAGCACTTGCCTTGGGTTTGTGCCGATGGTGGCCCCTTCAGTTTCCTGGCTTTGATTCAGTAAGGTAAAAAGGATGATCAGCTGCTTTCTGAGAAATCTGAGCACTTTGAGGGGCCTCTGAGAAGCTCAGGCCTTTGGCTTAAGTTTTAACTCAAAATGTACTTACTACAAGCCAATAGAACTTATTCCTTTTAGTGTGGTTTTATTTCTTTCATCTTCAGTTATACAATCCAAAATTAGCTGTTTTAGGGAGTTCTTTGGGAGCCATCAGCTAGAAATCAAAAGACAAGAATGAGAAATTTGTTAACTTTGTTATGATTAATAATAGTGAACACTTGATTTACAAAGTACATTCCCATGCTTAGATCTCTAGATTCCCCTGTGAGTTGGTCAGGGTAAAGATGATAGTGGGGATGATTGTTTGTTAATAATAATAACTTCATATAACACTTTAATGGATTGTTTTTACATGCAGCTGGGAATAATAAAATACTAAATAAGAGCTAAAAAAAAAAAAGAAACTTCAATGGTTTGAAAAAGTGCTTTCATACCTGTCTCATTCCATCCTCGTAACAGCCCTTTGTGACAGTACATATGATCCAGTAGCTGTTTCCAGATGAGGAAGTGAAGGATCATGCAAGTGCAAGGAATTTGCCAGTGTAGTGTAATGGGAAGAACACTGGACCTAAAGGTAGAAGGATTGGCTTCATACCTCAGTTCTTGGTTTTGTTGTCAGTGTCACTGTGGCTATAACACTTGTACTACTCACACCACAGCAGCTAGGTGGTGCTGCAGCCAGAAAGACTTGAGTTCAAATATGACCTCAGACATTGACTGACTCTGTGACCCTGGGCAACTCACTTCACCCTGTTTGCCTCGGTTTCCTTATCTGTAAAATGAGCTGAAAAAGGAAATGGCAAACCAGT